>NC_090375.1:18365011-18509957 GCF_036365525.1 Heterodontus francisci | reverse complement strand
TTTTAAAAAACATTCACAGCCCTTAGCTTCACAGCTGACATGTGTTTGTTCAGAGCGGGAAAGCAGTTTCCGAACTCAGGACAAGTTCCGGGTTTTCGTCGGGCTTTTTAAAAAAAAATCGAAACCCGCCAGAAATCCCCGAACTTGTTCTGAGTTCAGATTCCCCTGTTTCGGCTCCCAGCTCCTATCAGCTGTGAAACTGAAACTGACAGCTGTGAATTTGTTTAAGGTCGGACTAGTCTGGAAAGAAGATGACAATGGGCAATTTCTCATCCCTGAAATTGCCAGTCACGCACCCCAAAATTTTTACCATGTCATTGGTGTTTGTGTACGGACACGTTGCCGACCCCTGGAGGGAATCATGAGAGCAACGGCGTAAAGGGCCATTTACACCGCTTCTCCAGGGTTTCTGCTGATCGGTCACCAAAGTCACATTGGGAAACTGGAAGAACCCGAGCGGAAATTCCAGCCTGTGTTCATGTAAAGTTTCATAGTTTAGACGAGACTCCCCTACCCAGCATGCTGGAGAATGATGTGCGATGGTGACAATCCTGCCAAGGGAGAAAATAATCAAAACCAAAACTATCACCACATTGTACATATTGAATTTGTTGATCTAAGATTGTTCACATGTACTACTAGCAATGAATTAGATAGTCAAACTCTGGTATCTGCCTCATGTCCAGATGGTAAAAAGAGTTACTTCTGATGACGGCAAAGTCAAGAATAAACAGACATCAGCAATCCACTTAAACCAGAGTTACGATACAGATCAGCTGTGCTCTAATTTTATGGTGGAGCAGGTCTGAGGAGCTACTCCTATTCCTACGTTTCTAACACACTGGTAGGAAGTATTTGTTTTTATTACTGAAACTTTATGGCAATGACATGTTAGAATATCTCAAACTTTACCAATGCTCACTGCTTGTGTGATGCAATAGGGAACAGTGAGGCCAAGGACAATAACTTGGTGTCTCACTTGAAACTTCTGAACTCTGACAATGAATCAAGCAAGTCAAAAAGATTGTTCTCCAACCGAAAAATTGTGGTTTCTCTGCTTCAGATTGTAAGCCTAATTCAAAAAAGGCAACAAAAACAATTATCTTCAGACTGTGTTCAGAAGCTGAACTGGAAGATTTATTTTATTATTAGTTTTTAAAATAATCAATTGAACAGAAAGATATTAACGACTTTACGAATAGTTGTTGATTTGTAACATATTCTACAACTTCTTACGGGTGTTACAATGAACTAGAATAGTACGCAAATAAAAACAGAAAATGCTGGAAATACTCAGCAGGTCTGGCAGCATCTGTGGAGAGAGAAGCAGAGTTAACGTTTCAGGTCAGTGACCTTTCATCAGAACTGGCAAAGGTTAGAAATATAATAGGTTTTAAGCAAGTGAAGTGGGGGTGGGAAGAGGACAAAAGGGAAGGCAGAGGACAGGAGAGATTAAATCACAAAAATGTCATGGGACAAAGTCAAAGGGAGTGCTAATGGTGTGGTGAAAGACAAAGCATTAGTCCAGAGAGAGTGTTAATGACAGAATAATAGGCAGCTCTGTCCAAAAGCACAAACATGAAGAACCAAATTTAAGGCAGGCACATGATTAAAAACATGGTCATGCTTCGGGTTGCTTGCCATTTCGATTCAGCACACTGCTCTCACACCCATATTTCTGTCCTTGGTCTGCTGCAGTGTTCCAGTGAACATCAACGCAAGCTTGAGGAACGGCACTTCATTTTCCGATTAGGTACTCTACAACCTTCCGGACTCAACATTGAGTTTAATAATTTCAGAGCTTGACTGGCCTTTTTCATCATGTGCCTGTCTTAAACTTGGTTTTTCATGTTTGTGCTTTTGGACAGAGCTGTCTATTACTCTGTCATGGACTGATGCTTTGTCTTTCACCACACCATTAGACTCCCTTTGCCTTTGTTCCATGACATCTTTGTCATTTAATTTCTCCTGCCCTCTGCCCGATCACACACCTTTCCTTTTGTTCTCTTCCCCCACCCCGCTGCTTAAAACCTATTACATTTCTAATCTTTGCCAGTTCTGACGGAAGGTCACAGACCTGAAATGTTAACTCTCTTTCTCCTTCCACAGATGCTGCCAGACCTGAGTATTTTCAGCATTTTCTGTTTTTATTTCAGATTTCCAGCATCTGCAGGTTTTGCTTTTATTTTAGAAAGTACGCAGTTTTTTTCCTTTAAACACAAAGTGGATTATCATTTCATTATAATAAAAACATACAGTATAGGAGGAGGCCATTTGGCCCATTGTGCCTGTACCCGATCTTTGAAAGAATATCCAATTCGACCCACTCCTCTGCCCTTTTCCCATAGCCCTGCAAATTTCACCTTTTCAAGTAACTATTCAGTTCCCTTTTGAAAGTTACTACTGAACCTGCTTCCGCCACACTTTCAGGCAGTGCATTCCAGGTCATAATATATGTAACTGAAGTGCCGTAACCTACAGGGCTACGGACCAAGAGCTGGAAAGGGGGATTACACTGGATAGCTGTTTTTCAGCCGGCAATGACACAATTGGTCGAATGGCCTCCTTCTGTGCTTTACATTTTCTATGTTTCTATAACAACTCATTACATAAATAAAGTTTCCTCTGATCACCTCTGTTCTTTTACCAATTACCTTAAATCTGTATCCACTGGCTACTGACTCTCTGCCACTGGAAATAGTTAGTTAGTTAGTTAGAGATACAGCACTGAAACAGGCCCTTCGGCCCACCGAGTCTGTGCCGACCATCAACCACCCATTTATACTAATCCTACACGAATTCCATATTCCTACCACATCCCCACCTGTCCCTATATTTCCCTACCACCTACCTATACTAGGGACAATTTATAATGGCCAATTTACCTATCAACCTGCAAGTCTTTGGCATGTGGGAGGAAACCGGAGCACCCGGAGGAAACCCACGCAGACACAGGGAGAACTTGCAAACTCCACACAGGCAGTACCCAGAATTGAACCCAGGTCGGTGGAGCTGTGAGGCTGCGGTGCTAACCAAAGAACAAAGAAAATTACGGCACAGGAACAGGCCCATCGGCCCTCCAAGCCTGCGCCGATCCAGATCCTCTATCTAAACATGTTGCCTATTTTCTAAGGGTCTGTATCTTTTTGCTTCCTGCCCATTTATTTATCTGTCTAGATACATTTTAAAAGACACTATCGTGCCCGCATCTACCACCTCCGCTGGCAACACGTTCCAGGCACCCACCACCCTCTGCGTAAAGAACTTTCCACGCATATCCCCCCTAAACTTTTCCCCTCTCACTTTGAACTCGTGACCCCTAGTAATTGAATCCCCCACTCTGGGAAAAAGCTTCTTGCTATCCACCCTGTCTATACCTCTCATGATTTTGCACACCTCAATCAGGTCCCCCCTCAACCTCCGTCTTTCTAATGAAAATAATCCTAATCTGCTCAACCTCTCTTCATAGCTAGCGCCCTCCATACCAGACAACATCCTGGTGAACCTCCTCTGCACCCTCTCCAAAGCACCTACATCCTTTTGGTAATGTGGCGACCAGAACTGCACGCAGTATTCCAAATGTGGCTGAACCAAAGTCTTATACAACTGTAACATGACCTGCCAACCCTTGTACTCAGTACCCCGTCCGATGAAGGAAAGCATGCCGGATGCCTTCTTGACCACTCTTTTGACCTGCGTTGCCACCTTCAGGGAACAATGGACCTGAACACCCAAATCTCTCTGTACATCAATTTTCCCCAGGACCTTTCCATTTACTGTATAATTCACTCTTGAATTGGATCTTCCAAAATGCATCACCTCGCATTTGCCCTGATTGAACTCCATCTGCCATTTCTCTGCCCAACTCTCCAATCTATCTATATTCTGCTGTATTCTCTGACAGTCCCCTTCACTATCTGCTACTCCACCAATCTTAGTGTCGTCTGCAAACTTGCTAATCAGACCACCTATACTTTCCTCCAAATCATTTATGTATATCACAAACAGTGGCCCCAGCACGGATCCCTGTGGAACACCACTGGTCACATGTCTCCATTTTGAGAAACTCCCTTCCACTGCTACTCTCTGTCTCCTGTTGCCCAGCCAGTTCTTTATCCATCTAGCTAGTACACCCTGGACCCCATGCGACTTCACTTTCTCCATCAGCCTACCATGGGGAACCTTATCAAACGCCTTACTGAAGTCCATGTATATGACATCTACAGCCCTTCCCTCATCAATCAACTTTGTCACTTCCTCAAAGAATTCTATTAAGTTGGTAAGACATGACCTTCCCTGCACAAAACCATGTTGCCTATCACTGATAAGCCCATTTTCTTCCAAATGGGAACCACTGCGCCAATGTTTCTCTAGTTCTATTTACTCTATCAGTACCCTTTATAATTTTGAACACCTCTCTTAAATCTCCTCTTAACTTTCTCTGCTCTAAGGAAAACAATCCCAGCTTCTCAAATCTCTCCACATAACGAAGTTCCCTCATCCCTGGTAGCATTCACAAAATTATCACAGAAGCGTCGCTCTATTAAATTCCACGCAAATTAAAATCCACAAGGTCATTCCACTTAGTAGCTTCAGCTGCCACTAAAAAATGCAACTTTCACTGTATGTTTTAAGGCAATTGTGCTGTTACAGAAATAATTTAGAATCATAGAATCTTAGGGCACAGAAACAGGCCATCTGGTCAATCAACTCTGAGCCAACATTTTTCTCCATATGAGGCACCTAGTCTAATCCAACTCTCCTGCTCAGTCTGCATTTATATTGCTTAGTACTGTTACTTCTTCGAAGAAAAGAAAAGGAATCCTAGATTCCAGGAGACAAACAAGCTGCACTAGAAAAACACACAGCTGTGCACCATACTTAACATTTCAATTTAAAAATAATATCTTGTGCTTTTGAAAATGTTCAGCCTCTAGGGAGATCAAGACTGTAAGTTTGCTTCTCATGTGGGTTACACAGATGCAGAATACCATATTGTCACTCCAGTTCTGAGGGTTAGCTGAACTCTGCTTTCAGAATTTCTAAACAATCTTGCCTCTCTTTCGTCTTCAAAAACATTCTTCAAAACTCATCTCTTCAGCTGTGCCTTTAGTTCTTGTCTACTCCTCCCAATGCCTTCCCATTTTTATGATTCATCCTCATCCCCTCATTGTAAAGCACTGCGAAAAGTCTTCCACATCAATAGTGTGATGTAGGTGCAAGTTATTGTATGTTGACTTCAATATTAGATTCTAAATTGAAGCTGTGGTTCCTCTCAATAAATTTGAATAACTGCCACAAACTCACTGCAGCATTTCTTACATGTACACAATGCACAGTGATTTCTGCTTATAGGTGCATCTAAATAAACAATCTTGCTTCCCTAAGGTTGGTAGAATTTTTTGGTAACAGCAAAACTAGCGTTTTTTTCAGTTTTGATTATGTTTCCAGTTTAGTTACAGTATTGCTGAAAGGAATGAGATGCTTCACTAGAAAAAGCTTATGTCAGTAGAAAATATCAGTGATAAAGAATAATCTCACTGGTCATTTGTGAAGATGAAAGTAAAAAAGAATGTTTAAATTGTGTTTCCAAATGAACAATAATACTTACTAGATTCTCAAAATAAATCACCCAAATTACAACGGAAACAAATCTGTTGCCATTTAAGAGTCAAATCCAAACCACTTCAAAACTAAAAGCACTGACTAAATTACTGTCCCACATCATCTTACACAATTTAAAAATGTTGTTTCACAAACTTACTGCCTTAAACACTATTCTGATCACTATTATTGAAATATTCAAATACTTGCTGTTGCATTTGTTACACCACTTTCTTGACATCCTGGACCATTTTACCATTATGGAACGGACTTGCACAGAAAAAGGCATACGTGGCAGAAGAACTGCAACACCTAAAATAAACTGTAAAACTTAATACTAATGACATTTCCGCCCATAGTCCTAAACCTAATCACAACCTTCTTATTCTATTCTTGGTCGTTAAGCATCAGACCAGTGAAATGATTCAAAATTGACAATTCTGTACTGACTTTATTCTGCTCTCATCTGAGGATAGTGGTTAACGATCTCTAAAGGTCCTCTGACCAGTGTGGTTTGTGACCTATATATTTATGATAATAGGACTGGATTTTTGAGAACTGTCAAACCTTAACTTTCATTTTTAAATGAGCTGAAATTCCAAGTACTTCAATTTTTTGGGCTTCTCTAATCAAAACCAAATTTAAGTTTTTCAAAACCAGCTGCAGTTCATCATCAAAATAAAGAGAAACACGGAGGTAGACATTTTGCAGGCATTCACCCAATTTACTGCTATTATTTCAACAAAAGATCAGGGGAAACTCCAGAAAAACAATTTCTCCAGGGTTTCTGCTGAAGTTACATTGGGAGATCAGGAGAATCACAGAAGTATGCAGCACAGAGGCCGCCATTCGGTCAATTGCGCCACTGCCAGTTCATTGAAAGAATTATCCAATTAGTGCCACTCCCCTGCTCTTTACCTACAACGTTGCACTTTCCTTTTCCCTCAAGTATATATCCAATTCCCTTTCAAAAGTTACGAATGAATCTGCTTCCACCATCCTTAAAGGGAGTGCATACCAGATAACAACCTGCTGTAGAAATTCTATTCCACAATTTTTTTGATTCGAGTTTGGGATGTGGGCGTCACTGGCAAGGCAAGCATTTATTGCCAATCCCCAATTGTCCTTGAGAAAGTGCAATCTACTATCCTTCAACCTTTCAAAAACTCCAATGAAATGTAAGCTGAACCCATTAAAATGTCTTGACTATTACTGGTAAACAGAAGCCTATAGAAAAGCAATGGAGATATTGGAAGTAGTACTTAGTACAAGACCAATACAAAACCCTAAAGAGCAGAACTCCCACGTATAGCATAAGGCAATCGTGGTCAACATATGAGGTATGAAGGAACTGGCTTACACAAGTGCCAGGAGAAGTGATAATCTAGTGGTTTAGGAGAAATACAGAAAACAAATGGACACAAAGAAAATATTGGATGGAATATTCCCGGTCCCAAGGACGCAGGTTTGAATGCGGGACTGGGAGTGAAATTGGAGATCAGGGTGTCGGTCGGCACCAGGACAAGTTCCTGCCTCTGGGCAATCTTGCCAGAGGCAGGGTCAACGTGGCACTGGCTAGCCATCTGACAGCAGCAGGTAGCCAATTAGTCCAATTCAGTGCCCAACGGAGGAGAACCATAGGGGCTCCGCTGGGATCTTCCAAGCATTGGAGCAGACTCCTTCTGAATTGCGAGCTCAGCAGGTCAAGGGGCTGTCAAAGTCAGAGGCTCAATGCCCCAATGACAGAGTCACGGCATTGAATGGCAACACCCGCAACTGACACCAAACTGCCGGAAGGGTTTCCCCTCTGCTCTGATGTCCCAACAAACCTCAGTCCTCTGTGCTTTCGGCATTTCATTCATGCTTCTGAGGATGCCTCCATTTTGAGGCATCCTCATAGTCTCCTATCCGCTTTAGCAGTGCCCAACACTCCCAATACGTTGCCAGGGTTGGGACCCAAAAACCATCTTGATGCCTGAAAATGATCGATTAGTAAAAGATTCTGTCCATTAAGAGCTGCTAAAAGGGAATATGAAAAATACTTGCAATTCAAAGTATTTACAAAGATATCAAGAGTACGAGAGTGGCTAAGGGAGATGTTTACCCACTAAAGACAGAAGCAGGTGATACTGCAATAGACAACAAGATGATGGCAGATATATTAAATACGTACATTGTATCTATTTCTTTTTTTTTATTCATTCATGGGATGTGGGCGATGCTGGCCAGGCCAGCATTTATTGCCCATCCCTAATTGCCCTTGAGAAAGTGGTGGTGACCTGCCTTCTTGAACTGCTGCAGTCCATGCGGGGTAGGTACACCCACAGTGCTGTTAGGAAGGGAGTTCCAGGATTTTGACCCAGCGACAGTGAAGGAACGGCGATATAGTTCCGAGTCAGGATGGTGTGTGACTTGGAGGGGAACTTGCAGGTGGTGGTGTTCCCATGTATTAGCTGCCCTTGTCCTTCTAGTTGGTAGAGGTCACGGGTTTGGAAGGTGCTGTCTAAGGAGCCTTGGTGCATTGCTGCAGTGCATCTGGTAGATGGTACACACTGTTGCCACTGTGCGTCGGTGGTGGAGGGAGTGAATGTTTGTAGATGGGGTGCCAATCAAGCGGGCTGCTTTGTCCTGGATGGTGTTGAGCTTCTTGAGTGTTGTTGGAGCTGCACCCATCCAGGCAAGTGGAGAGTATTCCATCAGACTCCTGACTTGTGCCTTGTAGATGGTGGACAGGCTTTGGGGAGTCAGGTGGTGAGTTACTCGCCTCAGGATTCCTAGCCTCTGACCTGCTCTTGTAGCCACGGTATTTATATGGCTACTCCAGTTCAGATTCTGGTCAATGGTAGCCCCTAGGATGTTGATAGTGGGGGATTCAGTGATGATAATGATGTTGAATGTCAAGGGGAGATGGTTAGATTCTCTCGTGTTGGAGATGGTCATTGCCTGGCACTTGTGTGGCGCGAATGTTACTTGCCACTTATCAGCCCAAGCCTGGATATTGTCCAGGTCTTGCTGCATTTCTACAGGGACTGCTTCAGTATCTGAGGAGTCACGAATGGTGTTGAACATTGTGCAATCATCTGCGAACATCCCCACTTCTGACCTTATGATTGAAGGAAGGTCATTGATGAAGCAGCTGAAGATAGTTGGGCCTTCTGCAATAGAGGAAAAGGATAAAATACCAGAAATGATGGAAACTAAACTTTATAAGGAACTTTCTGGATAAGTCTTAAAAATGGTAACAGTGAAAAATAATAGAACTTAAAAGAGATAATTCTCCAGGGCTTGATGATTACCACCCCAGGTCATTAAAAGAAGTAGAGAAAATTGCAGAAGCATCAGTAATAATCTTTCAAAGCTCTCCTGCTTTGGAAATTTGGCTGATAGATTGGAATTTGCTTATGCCATTCCACTGTTATTCTTTGGCCTCCTTGTCTCAATAGACAATGGGTAAGCGCCTAGAGGTGGTCAGTGGTTTGTGAAGCAGCGCCTGCAGTGGCTATAAAGGCCAATTCTAGAGTGACAAACTCTTCCACAGGCGCTGCAGATAAAATTGGTTGTCAGGGATGTTACACAGTTGGCTCTTCCCTTGTGCTTCTGTCTTTTTTCCTGCCAACTGCCAACTTCGACACGCCACTCTTTATCCCCGTCTTTATGGCTGTCCGCCAGCTCTGGCGATCACTGGCAACTGACTCCCACAACTTGTGATCAATGTCACAGGACTTCATGTCGCCTTTGCAGACGTCTTTAAAGTGAAGACAGGGACGGCCGCTGGGTCTGATACCAGTGACACACTCGCTGTACAATGCGTCCTTGGGGATCCTGCCTTCTTCCATGCGGCTCACATGGCCAAGCCATCTCGAGTGCCCCTGGCTCAGTAGGGTATATAAGCTGGGGATGTTGGCTGCCTCGAATACCTCTGCGTTGGAGATACAGTCCTGCCACTTGATGCCAAGGATTCTCCGGACACAGCGAAGATGGAATGAGTTGAGACGTCGCTCTTGGCTGACGTACGTTATCCAGGCCTCGCTGCCGTAGAGCAAGGTACTGAGGTCACAGGCTTGATACACTTGGACTTTTGTGTTCCGTGTCAGTGCGCCGTTTTCCCACTCCCTCTTGGCCAGTCTGGACATAGCAGCAGACTCCTTTCCCAAGCGCTTGTTGATTTCTGCATCAAGACAGGTTACTGGTGATAATTGAGCCTAGGTAGGTGAACTCTTGAACCAATTCCAGAGCGCGGTCGCCGATATTGATGGATGGATCATTTCTGACGTCCTGTCCCATGATGTTCGTTTTCTTGAGGCTAATGTTTAGACCAAATTCATTGCAGGCAGCCGGAATCTTGTCGATGAGTCTCTGCAGACACTCTTCTGTATGGGATGTTAATGCAGCAACGTCAGCAAAGAGGAGTTCCCTCTTTTGCTGCTCTCACATGCGTTCAAGTCTTAAGAAGGAATTTTCCTCCACACAAGATCAGATGGCAGGTTGTTCAACCTTGCCCGTCTTAGAGCAAAGACCAAAGTAAGCAAGGTCCTCATCAAGGAACTCCTCTTTGCTGGCGATTGTGCAATCCATTATTATGGAATGGCGCAAATCGTATAATTAAGGCTCTGGATAGAGCTTTAAACTATAAGGCTGGGGAGGGTTCAGGTGAAAAGAGATTTAGAAATCTAAAGAGAAAAGTCAAGACAATGTAACTACCGCTGTGGGTTAAGACAAGCAGAGTAGGACAGGAAGGGCAGAGAGTTTAATGGTAATAGTGCATCAACGAATAAGGTCCAAGCAGGCAGCAGTAGAAAAATTTAATTAAAGGCTCTTTATCTGAATGCGTGAAACATTTGCAATAAGATAGATAAACTGAAGGCACAAGCTGAGATAAATGGTTTCGATGTAATCGCCATTATAGAGACATAGTTACAAGGTGATCAAGGTTGGGAAATAAATATTGCAGGGTACACAACGTTTCAAAAAGACAGACAGAATGGAAAAGGAGGAGGAGCAGCCCTGATGGTAAAGGACAACATAAAGACAGTGCTGAGAAAGAATCTTGGCTCAGAAGATCAGGAAGTTGAATCAGCATAGGTGGAAATTAGGAATAACGAGGGTCAGAAAATGCTGGTGGGAGTAGTTTATAGGCCCCCGAAAAGTAGTTATACCGTTGGACAGAGCTTTCAGCAAGAAATAATTGGAACCTGTAACAAAGGCAATGTAATAATTGTTTGGGACTTTAATCTTCATATAGACTAACTGATCAAATTGGCAGAGGTGGTCTGGAAGATGAGTTAGTAGAATGCTTTCCGGGAACAATACATTATGGAGCTATTCTAAATCTAGTATTGCGCAATGAGGTTGTATTAATTAGTAATTTCATAGTAAAAGATCCACTAGGAAAAAGTGATCATAATAAAATTGAATTCCATATTAAATTTGAAAGTGACATACTCCAGTCCCAAACAAGAATCTTAAACTTAAATAAAACTAATTTCACAGGTATGAGGGGAGAGCTGGCTAAGGTTGAATGGGTAAATAGACTAAAAGGTATGGCAGTAAATGAAAAGTGGAAAACATTTAAAGAAAAAATTCAAAATCTTCAACAAAAATATCTTCTGTTAGAAAACAAAAACTCAGCAAGAAAGATCCATCCATGGCTTACTGAGGAAGCTAAGGGTAGTATTAGATTAAAATATTATAATATGGCAAAGAATTGGGGGTGTTTTAGAAACCAGCAAAGGGCCACCAAAAAGCTGATAAAAAAGAAAACATTGGAATGAATGAGTAAACTAGCCAGGAATATAAAAACAGATAAAAACTTTTAAAAGTATCCAAAAAGGAGAGTAGCTGAAGTAAATAGTGGTTGCTTAGAGGCAGAGACAGGAGAAATTATCATGGGGAATGACAAAATGGCAGAGATGCTGAACCAATATTTAGTATCTGTCGTCACAGTGGAAGAGACAAATTATATACTAGAAATGGCAGGTAACCAAGAGGCTAATTAGAGTAAGGAACTTAAGGCAATTAATATCAGCAGAAAAAAGTATTGGAGAAATTTAAGGAACTAAAATCCAGCAAATCCCCACGACTTGATGACCTACATCCTCGGGTTGTAAAAGAGATAGTGGATGTGCCGGTTATGATTTTCCAACATTTACTAGATTCTAGCAAGGTCCTGGCAGATTGCAAGTTAGCAAATGTACCTCAGCCATTCAAGAAGGAGGGAGAGAGAAAATGGGTAACTACAGACCAGCTAGCCTGTCATCAATTGTCAGGCAAATGCTACAATCCATTATTAAAGATTAACAATGCACTGAAAGAATCAGCGATGATTGTATTGACTAGCACAGGAGGCTCAAGGAGCTGTATAGTTAACTCCTACTATTAAGAAAAAATTAGCAAAACCAGGGAAACAGGCCTGTCAGTTGTGGGGAAGCTACTAAAATCTGTCATGAGGACTGTCCGAGCATTTGAAATAGCATTGAGCTGATCAGAGCAAGAAAGCATGGTTTTGTTAAAGAATCTGTTCTGAGGCCTCATGTTTTCACCATATTTATTGATGATTTGGATGAAGCAAAGAGTTTGCAGATGACATTAAGTTAGGAGGAACAGTAGGTGTTGTAGATATGAGCGGGAAGTTACAAAGGGACACAGTCAGATTGAGTAAATGGGCAAAAGCATGGCAAAAAGAGTTTGTGAGAAAGTATTTAGTCATGCACTTTGGACCCAAAACAGAAAAACTGAAGTGCTTTCTAAATGGCGAGACAATAGAAATTGTAGAGGAGCAAACATATTTGGATGTCCAGGTACAGAAATCACTTAAAGCTAATAGACGGGTACAAAAAGCAATCAAAAAGGCTAATGGAATGCTGGCCTTTCTCTCAAGGGTGCTGGAACACAAAGAGGAGGAAGTTATGTTTCAGTTGTATACAGCCCTAATCAGACCCCTCTGGAGCTCGATGACCTCACCAGAGTTAAGATTACTATTCACTCAAAACTCCACCACCTCCAACCTCATGATATCCCGCTTCTCCCAATTCCCTTCATTCTCCCACAATCACTGCATTTCCTTCTCTGGAGGAGTTAGAGGAGTGGCAAGTTCATAAGATAAGAACATAAGAAAGAGGAGCAGAATTGGCCAGTACAGACCCTTGAGACTGCTCTGCCATTCAGTAAGATCATGGTTGAACATCTACATCAACTCCATTTTCCCACCCAATGCTAGATTCCTTGATTCCTTGAGTGTCCAAAAATCCATCAATCTCAGTCGTGAATATATTTGTTTTGAGCGTCCACAACCCTCTTAAAAAAAAAAGTAAAAGGGGAGAATATACAACTCTCTGAGTGAAGCAATTTCTCCTCATCTCAGTTCTAAATGGCTGACCCTTTACTCTGAGTCTATGCCCCCTAGTTCTGGAAGTCCCCAGCCTGGAGAAACAACCTCGCAGCATCTACCCTGTCAAGCCCTCGAAGAATTTTACGTTTCAATGAGATTATCTCTCATTCTTTAAACTCCAGAGAGTATAGGCCCATTCTACTCAATCCCTCCTTGTAAAACAACCCTCTCATCCCTGGAATCAATATAGTGTATCTTCATTACAACCTCTCTAAGGCAAGGCAAGTGATATGATAGAATACAAAAATTAAAGTCAACTGGGATGTTGAGGTTGCAAACAGACTGATTCAGCCTGAGACAATTGCTGATCAGGGTACTTGCATCTGTAGCACACTTATGGAGCTTGAAGAAGACTATGCCTTCAGTACTCCCAATTAAATCAATGAAAATGCAGCTCATCCAAGACTGGATGAAAGACACTGAGGGAATGGAGGAGTCAAGAGAGGTTGTGGGAGATAGAACTGGGTGTCAATAGCATACAATTAGAATCTGACCCAATCTCTGCAGACAATGCTGTCAAGAGGTAGTATATAATAAAAGGAGTAGAGGGCCAAAGATGGATCCTTTGGAGACTTGCTAGGTCATAGAGTCATAGAGCTATACAGCACAGAAACAGGCCCTTCGGCCCATCGTGTCCGTGCCATATAGTGCAATGTTGAGAAGAGAAGCCATTGGCAGGGCTGCTCAGCACAACTAAATGCTGATTCAATTTTCTTTTAAATTCTTTAACTGAATTCTTTCCTATATTAAACAGTAGTGTTTACTTTTTATTCATCCACAGTATGTGGGCATTGCTGGCAAGGCCAGCATTTACCACCCACCCCTGTGAGCCACCTTCTTGAACCACTGCTATTGACACCCAGTTCTGTCTCCCACAACCTCTCTTGCAGTCCGTGTGGTGAAGGTGCTCCCACTGTCCTGTTAGGTAGTGTGTTCCAGGATTCTGATCCATTGAAGATGAAGGAACAGCAATATGTTTCCATATATTTCCAAGTCAGGATGGCATGTGACTTGAGGGGAACTTGAAGGAGGTGGTGTTTCCATGTGCCTGCCGCACTTGTTCTTCCAGGTGGTAGAGATTGGGGGTTTGGGAGTGTTTCCCATCAGTCTCTACTTCAAAGTATGAAGTGAATCCTCAACTTTCAATCATTATATTTTGCATAATCCCTTGCTTCTCCTGCGCTAGGTTTTGCAGGATCCAGATTAATGACACACTTCATTATTTAAAAAAAAACTTAGATCATGTTCAATCCTCTTGCTTACTCTGTCCATAGCTCAAAATATTGAAAAATCATCATCGCGATGACAATGGTGCGAATGTTCTCCATTTCCGACACCAATTATCCTTGTGCTATTTCTGGGGCAAGCTGCCAACTTTAGGCAGAATTGTTGGCAGTGTACCCACACCTATTTCCAGGAACGAGGTTGTTTCCTGCCAAAATAGCTTGATTCTGGATGCTCAGATCTGACAGGAAAAGGAGACTTTTACCCTGAGGGCAATTCATTGCATCAGCTGGTTCCCCTTGCCCACCCACCTCCCCACTCCCCACCACCGCACCCCCTCCCCCACCCCCCACACTCCATCCCAAACCCTCTTGCCACCTCCAACAATTAAAGTTCAAAAATGAATCTTTTGATGTATGATGGCATCAGTCTCAAAATATCACAGAACCATGCATCAGAATGGTTTCGAATCAGGTTGGCTATAAATTTCCATCAGAATGCAATAATCATGAGTAACAGGCAGTTTTAAATGGGGAAGATTACTTATCACTTTACACTGTAAATATTAGCAAAGTTCAATGCTGTATTTCAATGCCGAAAAAAGTAGGGTTCGACAACTTGACTGCAAAAGACCTGAACTGCAGCAACCCTCTACTTCCAAGGACTTTTGTGGGTTCTCGCCACCCAATAGTTCACCAAAACACATCTTCCTTCATGGTTTCTGCATGTTCATAGCAATGGTTTAAAGCAAGCACTTGAGAAGATAAAGATAGAAATTAAAATTTGCCAAAGTAATCTCAATTATCCTAGCTCTATGCACAACATTACGGTATATGTTGGAATGAAAAATTCGGTCTTCAAGCCAGCAACGTCTTTCTCGATCAGTTCTTAGCTATGTAATCAATGTTTAGGTCACCAGCCTGGAAAACCATAAACCATCAATTCAGAGATGGGATTTATCTAAAGATAAAACTGTACTGTATTGTAATTCTTTGCAATGCATTATTATATCAAGTACTCCAGAAATTAACAAATAAATAGGCTCTAGTTTAACATTTTATTAAAACAAGATAGTGGAAGATATAGAATAAATTGAGTTTGCAGTAGCTGCTCTGAGTAAAATGACTTAGAAGAGGTAAAAGAGAAGCATAATGTGTAACCAGCCTTGTTTGAAAATATCTACATTATTAGGCACACAGTTTTTTTTTACTGATTTCAAAGAAATTGAAAAATGGGAAACACATCCTGTGTGGTATTGAGTGCAAGCATTATAAGAACAGTAATGGTCACAGTAAATCACTTACTACATACTGTATAACCATTGTTAGACGAAGTTTCAATCAATAGTTTACTTGTTGCTGAGCAATGAATTTGTAATACTTTCTCCATAAATATTTCCTAATTGTACAAATTACTCTGTTTTATCACACTCTACAATTTATTGAACAAACTATCCATTTCTGTGGACCTTACACAGGCTATATTTAAAGCAATAAACTTACATGTATAACACAGTGTCGTGTGAAGTTTCAGGAAATGCCATTATATTGAAAAGCCGTTACAGGGACTAGCTATTAACTGTTGTAGTTTTACAAAAAAAACTCATGAAGCTACCCCATTAAGACTCCCTTACATTACAAAAACTAACTGAGGTTGGTTTTGACTGCCTTCGCCTGGCGTTAACGAAACGTTAGCAACCTCAAAATGGGTCGGTATCCTGACCATCCAGTTAAGACTGGCGATGTGACTGACTCCATTTTGAAATGATCCTACCACTGAGAGTCCAAAGCACCCGTCCATTTCAGGTGATAGATCCTTGGGACATCAAGAGGGCCCTGTGTGCCATTGTTGACAGATTGCAGACAATGCAGTGACCACTTCCATGGGTGAAGGAAACAAAGAGGTCCGTTAAAGGCAAGTGTCAACTCACTTTTGTAGGGACCCAGGAGAAGGAAAATTGCATATATAAGCTAGATTACTGGCGCTTGGACCCCCACCACCCCCCCGAAGGGAGATGAAGAGAATTTTATTTTACACAGCGAGTTCTTCTGATCAGGGAATTCTTTTCTTTTGGGCCTCCTTATCTCGAGAGACAATGGATACGCCGCTGGAGGTGGTCAATGGTTTGTGAAGCAGCGCCTGGAGTGGCTATAAAGGCCAATTCTAGAGTGACGGGCTCTTCCACAGGTGCTGCAGAGAAATTTGTTTGTCGGGGCTGTTGCACAGTTGGCTCTCCCCTTGCGCTTCTGTCTTTTTTCCTGCCAACTACTAAGTCTCTTCGACTCGCCACATTTTAGCCCCGTCTTTATGGCTGCCCGCCAGCTCTGGCGAACGCTGGCAACTGACTCCCACGACTTGTGATCAATGTTACAGGATTTCATGTCACGGTTGCAGACGTCTTTAAAGCGGAGACATGGACGGCCGGTGGGTCTGATGCTAGTGGCGAGCTCGCTGTACAATGTGTCTTTGGGGATCCTGCCATCTTCCATGCGGCTTACATAGCCAAGCCATCTCAAGCACCGCTGACTCAGTAGGGTGTACAAGCTGGGGATGTTGGCCGCCTCGAGGACTTCTGTCCTTGGGGACATTGCTTTCATTGATCTCACCAAAGCCTTTGACCTCGTCAGCAGACGTGGTCTCTTCGGACTACTAGAAAAGATTGGATGCCCACCAAAGCTACTAAGTATCATCACCTCATTCCATGACAATATGAAAGGCACAATTCAACATGGTGGCTCCTCATCAGAGCCCTTTCCTATCCTGAGTGGCGTGAAACAGGGCTGTGTTCTCGCACCCACACTTTTTGGGATTTTCTTCTCCCTGCTGCTTTCAAATGCGTTCAAGTCCTCTGAAGAAGGAATTTTCCTCCACACAAGATCGGGGGCAGGTTGTTCAACCTTGCCCGTCTAAGAGCGAAGTCCAAAGTACGGAAAGTCCTCATCAGGGAACTCCTCTTTGCTGACGATGCTGCTTTAACATCTCACACTGAAGAGTGTCTGCAGAGTCTCATCGACAGGTTTGCGGCTGCCTGCAATGAATTTGGCTTAACCATCAGCCTCAAGAAAACGAACATCATGGGGCAGGACGTCAGAAATGCTCCATCCATCAATATTGGCGACCATGCTCTGGAAGTGGTTCAAGAGTTCACCTACCTAGGCTCAACTATCACCAGTAACCTGTCTCTAGATGCAGAAATCAATAAGCGTATGGGTAAGGCTTCCACTGCTATGTCCAGACTGGTCAAGAGAGTGTGGGAAAATGGCGCACTGACACGGAACACAAAAGTCCGAGTGTATCAGGCCTGTGTCCTCAGTACCTTGCTCTATGGCAGCGAGGCCTGGACAACATATGTCAGCCAAGAGCGACGTCTCAATTCATTCCATCTTCGCTGCCTCCGGAGAATACTTGGCATCAGGTGGCAGGACCGTATCAGGGAATTACTGTCTGAAAAGGGTGGTGGAAGCTGATTCAATAGCCACTTTCAAAACTGAATTTGGAAGAGGAAAAAAATAATACATGGATATGAGGAAAGAGCACTGGAATGGGAGTAACTGGGTTGCTCTTTCAAAGAGCCAGCACGGACTTGTTGGACTGAATGGCCTGTTTCTGTGCCGTATGTCCGATGTAATGATGGGTCAAATGGCCACCTTTTGTGCTGTTTCTTTCTATGTTTAAAGATAATCTACATCCATAAGTTGAACATACATGCATTAAAAAAAAGCTTCAAAATTAAGGGAAAGCAAAATATTGCGGATGCTGGACATCTGAAGTAAAAACATAAAATGCTGGAATCACTCAGCAGGTCAGGTAGCATCTTTGGAGAGAGAAACAGAAATTTTACGATCCCCACCCCGGCAGCAGGCTGGTGGGTGGGGGTAACGACACGTAAATCGAATAGGAGGCAGGGGCCACCATTTGCATTGCCTACCTGCCCCCGGTGGTATCTTACCAGCGGCAAACCGGCACTTCAGCACGTGAGGAGGCTGCTCAGTAATATTTGGCTGCCTACCTGTGGGCTGGGCCCACATGATCGAGCACATGTGCCTCATGGAGGGCCCCTCCATCGGCACAGGCCACCCTCGCTGAAACTATTCCCCTGCCCTGGACCCCTATCCTACCCCCTCGCCGGGGCCCAGCAGATTGTGCCCGCGAGGCCCAAACCCCACTTACATTCCTAAAGGGCAACATCCGTTGTTCCTCTTCTTGCTGGGTGCAGTCCCAGCAGTGGCCACCAGGACAAATTGCCACTGCTGGGATTGACGGGCTGCTGGCTCTCTGATTGACCGTCAACTTAGGGAGGCGTGACTTCCTGCCTCAGAGGGACGGAAGTCCTGACCAGGGTCAATTAAGGGCCTGGGCCACGTAAATGTGCTGCATGGCTTCCAGGCCTTTAGCTAGTGGGCGGGGCGACCGCCTCAATGTAAAATTCCAGCCAGAGTTACCTTTTCAGGCTTTTTAAAAAATCGTTCATGGGATGTGAACATCACTGGCCAGCATTTATCCCTAATTGCTCTCGAACTGAATGGCTTGCTAGGCCATTTAAGAGTCAACCACATTGCTGTGGGTCTGGAATCACATGTAGGCCATACCAGGTAAGGACAGCAGATTTCCTTCCCTAAAGGACATTAGTGAACCAGATGGGTTTTTACAACAATTGACAATGGTTTGATGGCCACCAACAGACTAGCTTTTTCAATTCTAAATTTATTAATTGAATTCAAAATTCAACATCTACCATGGTGAGATTCGAACCCATGTCTCCAGAGCATTAGCCTGGGCTCTGGATTACTAGTCTAGTGACATTACCATTACACTATTGCCTCCCCGGTATGTGACCTTTCATCAGAACTGAGAAAGGTTAGAAAGGTAATAGGTTGTGAGCACGTGAAAAGGGCTAGTGTGGGAAGAAGAACACAAGGTAATGGACTGAATTTTACACCACCCCAGCAGGTCGGATGGTGGCGTGGGGGCAGATGGGGGTGGCGTGAAATTGAGCAGGGGCCTCCTGGAGGCCTACCCGCCCCGCTCCCGCCTCCGGTCAACTTTATGGTGGTCGGGCCGGGGGGAAAACGGTCTGCCTGCCCAAGGGAAATCAAGACCTTTAAGTGGCCACTTAATGACCCTCGCCCGCCTCCATGGGTATTTTACCCATGGCAAGCAGGCATGCTGGGGACGTGAAAAGCCGCCCAGCGATAGCTGCCGGCCTTTCCATGCGCCGGGGGTGGGGGGGGGGGGTGCATGGAAGTAGGGCACAAGGTGCCTGATTGAGGGCTGCCCCTGCCTCCCAATCCACCCCCGGGACCCAAGACGCACCCCCTCCCCCCAAACGACCACTCCAGCCTCACCAGGGAAGGACCGATCTCCCTGGTGAGGCATACCCAACTTAGTTTCGCTCCTGGCTCCATCTGGTCAGCTGGGCTGCAGTCCTAGCAGTGGCCACCGCACTCGGTGGCGCTGCTGGGACTAAGAGTTGCCAGCCTGCTGATTGGCTGGCAGTTCAATGAGCCGGGACTTCCTCCCTCAATTGGGTGGAAGTCCCACCTCGGAACAATTAAAGCCCAGGGACCCGTAAAATACGGAATGGAAATGTCTAGTATCTGCTCGTTCTGAAGAAGGGTCACTGACCTGAAACGTTAACTCTTCTCTCTCCACAGATGCTGCCAGACCTGCTGAGTATTTCCAGCATTTCTTGTTTTTATTTTAGCTCTGACACTTCCTCCTACCTCCTCTAGGACCATGACACCACCACCAAACATCAAGCCATTGTTTCCAGGACTGTTACCGATCTCATCTTCTCTGAAGATCGTCTGTCCACAATCTCTAACCTCATAGTCCCCCAACCCCATACAGCCGCTTCTACCTCCTTCCCAAAATCCACAAACAGGACTGCCTTGGTAGACACATTGTTTCAGTCTGTTCCTGCCCCACTGAACTAATTTCTGCCTATCTTCATTTTATTTTACCCCCCTGGTCCAGTCTCTTCCCACTTACATCCATGACTCTTCCAATGCCCTCTGTTACTTCAATAGTTCCCAGCTTCCTGATGCACTTCTTCCTTGAGCAGATGCCCAACCAATCCCCATTAACCACCACCCTCCTCTGCCCAGCTGAACTTGTTCTTATAATGATCAACTTCTTCAACTCCACTCACTTCCTCCAAATAAAAGGAGCTGATATGGATACCCACATGGGTCCAGCTATGCCTGCCATGTTGTGGGATGTGTGGAACATTCTTTGTTCAAGTCCTACTCAGACTGCCTCCCTCACCTCTTTTTCTGGTATGTTGATGACTGTATCAGTGTCGTTTCCTGCTCTCGCCCTGAACTGGAAAATTACATTGACTTTGTTTTCAATTTCCACCCTTCTCTCACCTTCACATCTCTGCATCTTCCTCAACTTCCCTGTCTCCATTTCTGGGAATATGCTATCATCGTAAGCCCACAGACTCCCACAGCTACCTTGACTACACTTGCTCACGTCCCACTTCCTGTAAGGACTCTATTCCATTCTCCCAAGTTTCTCCCCCCCCCCGTTGCAACTGCTTGGACGATGCAACCTTCCATAATAGCGCTTCCGATACGTCTTCCTTTTTCCTCAACCAAGGACTCCCCCCCACCGTAGCTGACAGGGCCCTTGACCACATCCGACATATTTCACGTTTGTCTGCTCTCACCCCTTCCCCTCCATGCCAGAACCATGGTAGGGTTCCCCTTGCCCTCACCTTCCACCCCACCAGCCTCTGTATTCAATGGATCATTCTCCACCATTTCTGCCACCTCCAGCGTGATGCCGCCACCAAACATATCTTCCCCTCCCCTCCCAGAGTTCCAAAGGGACCTTTCCCTCTGTGACACCCTGGTCCACTCCTTATTTACCTCAACACCCCCTCCCCTTTTCTACAGCACCTTTCCATGCAAACGCAGGCGGTGCAACACATGCTCTTTTACCTCCTCCCTTCTCACCGTCCAAGAAGGGGTGAGAGCAGACATACGTGAAATATATCGGATTTACTTGTACTTCTTTCAATTTATGTAGACTGTATTCACTGCTCACGATGTGGTCTCCTCTACACTGGAGAGACCAAAAACAGACTGGGTGACGGCCCAGCAGCCTGTCATTTTAATTCTCTACCTTGCTCCCACTCTGACCTTTCTGTCCTTGGCCTGCTGCACTGTTCCAATGAAGCTCAATGCAAGCTCGAGGAAAAGCACCTCATCTGTTGAGTGGGCACTTTTCAGCCTTCTGCCCCCATTTTGTTTCATGTTTGCTTAGTTTTTTTTTCCACTGGTTTCTTTCTTAATTCCTTTACTTTATTTTCAGACGGCTGCTATCCTGCCATTCAGATCTCCTCTAGTCACATCTTTTGATTCTTTACCTATCCCATTATCACTCCCTTTGGCTTTTCACCAGACAATATTTTGTCATCTAATCTCTCCTGCCTTCCACCCTATCACAGTCCTTCCCTTTTGTTCTTCTTCCCCACTTCCAACTGCTCAAAACCTATTATCTTTCTAACTTTTCTCAGTTCTAATAAAAGTTCACAGACCTGAAATGTTGATTCTGTCTCTCTCTCCACAGATACTACAGACCTGCTAGCATTTCCAGCATTTTTGCTTTTATTTCAAACGTAAGGTGATTTGACTTCTGCGGCATTTGGAACAGATGCATAAAGCCTACTTTATTCCGATTGCAAAGGACAAAGACATCACCGGGTTTGTCTTCTGGCCCGCACAGTAGAAGAGGAAAAGAAAACAATAAGTTACATTTCTAAAAAGCTGTAAATGTTAAGAAAATACATTTTTGCAAAATGTGTTAATACAATCAGAGTAATGGCAGGATGAGAAAGTGGGTAATTTTACACACTAAAGTATTCTAATCAACTAAAAGTCAGCAAAGAGTAAATACAATAGATTATATTTTGAATCAAACATTCTGAGCTGAACTGCAGCTTAAGCTTAGTGCGCAATATTGTGAATGCCATTTGATAACCGCAATCATCTAATTCCCATTATTCATTATTTTAAACTCAACTATTAGCGAATATTTAGAAATAAAAATCTATTTTTCTTTTCAACCAAGCAGTTAATTATTCAGGAAATGAGCTCAACGCCCAATGCCATCATCCAAAATTAGAGTCAGTTATGTGTCGCACATTGTTGTTCATGAAATCAGAGTAAAGCAATAAGGGAAATTCCTAACATACTCTGCAATTGCCTGAATAATTCCAGATATCTGTTACACTGTACAAATGTGCTAGTGACTACACTGTTTAACCACTTCATTGTGGAATATTTAACTTTTACTGCTTTGTTAACAAGTGAGATGCATTAAAAATTTCCTAAGGTCTATTGATCCACTAGAGAAAGACAGAAAGACTTGCACTTACATAGCACTTTTCATCACCAAAAGACGTTCCCAAAGCACTTCAAAGTCAATTAAGAACTTTTGAAGTGTAATAGTCACTGTTCTAATGTAGGAAACATATCAGCCAATTTGCACACAACAATCTCTCACAAACAGCAATGAGATAATGACTAGATAATCTGTTTTTGTGATGTTGGCTGGGAGATAAATATTGGCGGGAACACCGGGGATAACTCCCCTGCACTTCATTGAAATAGCGTGATGGGATATTTTACATCCACCTGAGAGGGCAGATGGGGCCTTGGTTTACGTCACACATTTAGAGTCACCATACACAACCGAACTGCTTTATTTGAGCTTCAAAATTCTAAAGCATCGCTGCAAATGTGCAGCTATGTACATGTGCATCATCTTTCATTGGATTCCCAGGCCCAGAGAAAATGGAGTACACTAAGTTCATCTTTCAGACAAATAGAAGATATGGCAGTAAGTATAGAATATATAACACTGTATCAGGTAACCTGTCTCTCGATGCAGAAATCAACAAGCGCATGGGAAAGGTTTCCACTGCTCTGTCCAATCTGGCCAACAGAGTGTGGGGAAATGGCGCACTGACATGGAACACAAAAGTCACCTTCCAAACCCGTGACCTCTACCAACTAGAAGGACAAGGGCAGCAAATGCATGGGAACACCACCACCTGCAAGTTCCCCTTTGCAAGTCACACACCATCTTGACTTGGAACTATATCACCGTTCCTTCACTGTCGCTGGGTTAAAATCCTGGAACTCCCTTCCTAACAGCACTGTGGGTATACCTACCCCAAATGGACGGCAGCGGTTCAAGAAGGCAGCTCACCACCGCCTTCTCAAGGGCAATTAGGGATGGGCAATAAATGCTGGCCTGGCCAGCGTTGCCCACATCCCATGAATGAATAAAAAAAAAAGTCCGAGTGTATCAAGCCTGTGTCCTCAGTACCTTGCTCTACGGCAGCGAGGCCTGGACAACGTATGTCAGCCAAGAGTGACGTCTCAATTCATTCCATCTTCGCTGCCTCTGCAGAATCCTTCGCATCAGGTGGCAGGACCGTATCTCCAACACAGAAGTCCTCGAGGCGGCCAACATCCCCAGCATATACACCCTACTGAGCCGGCGGCGCTTGAGATGGCTTGGCCATGTGAGCCGCATGGAAGATGGCAGGATCCCCAAGGACACATTGTACAGCGAGCTCGTCACTGGTATCAGACCCACCGGCCGTCCATGTCTCCGCTTTAAAGACGTCTGCAAACGCGACATGAAGTCCTGTGACATTGATCACAAGTCGTGGGAGTCAGTTGCCAGCGATCGCCAGAGCTTGCGGGCAGCCATAAAGGCGGGGCTAAAATGTGGCGAGTCGAAGAGACTTAGCAGTTGGCAGGAAAAAAGACAGAAGCGCAAGGAGAGTGCCAACTGTGTAACAGCCCTGACAATCAATTTTATCTGCAGCACCTGTGGAAGAGCCTGTCATTCTAGAATTGGCCTTTATAGCCACTCCAGGCGCTGCTTCACAAACCAATGACCACCTCCAGGCGCTTACCCATTGTCTCTCGAGACAAGGAGACCAAAGAATAAGAAGAAGATCAGGTCCAGCTGTTTTCTGCAATCAACAGAATACTATCTCACTTACTTAGATAGATCTTAGAGGCAATAGAGTGGGAGCTGTTTTACATGGAGTAGTTCTACACTGGAATTATCATGCCATGAACATAATATGGTGTAACATGGTGCTTATGAAAGTGTCTACAACATCCTAATTCAACTATCATATAGATGAATGGAGCATAATACTATGTTGTGTAAGTCCTTCCCAGTCAATGAAAACTTAATCTTTCACTGTATGCAGCTCATAACCAATATTGGCTCCAGTCACAAAGAAATATGAAGCTGATCTCAAAAGTTTAGCTGCCAGAAATGGATATGTTTCAAGCAGACATCTTAGTATGATCATGCGTTTGGTGTGTTTCAATGAGCATTATTCAAAAGGGATTTATACTTTTAGCTTTAATGCTTCATAATTATGACAGATTGAAAATTGGTGTTAAAAAAGTGGTATATTTCCCATGTGAAAACAAGGGGTGGATGGCATGGGTGGGGAAATCAACATTATAAAGACTCATACTCCCTTTTATTTGTTATACAGCTACTTAAATTACTGTCCTTCCACTCCCCAGAGTTTTATGACTTCTTAGGTTACACAGTATTTTAAAACTGAGTTATGGACCAGAGCCAAGAGGAGAAAATGCTTTAGATGCTATCTTTAGTTCTGACACTTTGTCAGTTTGGTGAAATTTATCCTCACCAAGGTAAGGGATTCCAGTGCTGGGAAAATGGAATATTCTTTTTTGGGCACTCCAAGTTCATGCACAAGATAGCCAGGTGCAGAATGAAGTGCCTTATATTTTGCCCTGACAACGTGCCTTAACTCCAACATGAGAAAAGCACCCACTCTACTGCAAGAGCGTGTTTTTTTTCCTACTTTTTTTTCCTACTTTCTGTATCGTGCCTTGGTTGTCTCACTGAGTCATCTCGAATTTGAATGGAAGATTTTACTCATCAGTCCAGGCTGGGTTCGAACACAATCTGGACAGATGAAAGGTCAGTGTAGAATCTGGTAAATTTATCTGAAGAAACTATTGGAATATTTAGCCTATACTCTTTGCATTAAATGTATCAAACTACTATAGGTACTAGTCATCTTCATTCTTTGAAGCAGTTCAATCTGCATAGTCATCATTCAAAGTCGGGTGAGGGGAAAGAGAGTGCGCATATAACATAGGAACAGGAGGAGGCCATTTAGCCCCTCGAACCTGTTCCACCATTTAATGAGGTCATAGTTGATCTGTGACCTAACTCCATATCTGTGCCTTAGTCCCGTATCCCTTAATACCTTTGGTTAACAAAAATTTGTCAACCACTGATTTAAAATTAATTAACCAAGTATCAACTGTCATTCGCAGAAGAGCAGTCCAAACTACTACCACCATTTGCACATAGAATTATTTCCTAAGTTCACTCCTGAAAAGCCTGGCTCTAAATTTTAGACTATGTCCTCCAGGCCTTGACTCTCCAACCAGCAGAAATAGTTTCCTTCTATCTACCCAATCTGTTCCCTTTAATATCTTGAAAACTTTGATCAAATCGTCCATTAACCTTCTAAATTCTAGGGAACAAAACACTGATTTCTGTCATCTCTCAACCAAATTTAACCTTTGGGGTCCGAGTATCATTCGAATAAATCTACGCTGCACTCCTTCCAAGGCCGATATATCCTTCTAAGGTGTGTTCCCAGAACTGCTCCAAAGTACTCCAGGTGTGGTCTAACCAGGGATTTGTACAGATGAAGCATGACTTCTACCCCCTTGTATTATAATTCTCTAGATATAAAGGCCAGCAGTCTATTAGCCTTTTTGATTCTTTTCTTAACCTGTTTATGATCTTTTAATCTTTATACCTGGACTTTCAAGTTTCTTTGGGCCTCCACAGCTTCTACCTTTTCACTGTTTAGAAAGTACCCTGTTCTATCCTTTTTAGGTCCAAAATGGATGATCTTACATTTGCCTACATTAAAATCCATTTTCTACGGTTATTAATTAATTTCTTTTGTAATTTTATGCTTCCATCTACACAGACGTCAATGTTACCTATCTTTGAGTCATCAGTAAAGTTGGATATGTTTCTTTCTATCCCATCATCAAAGTCGTTATAAATATGGTGAATACAAGAGGTCTCAACACAGATCCTTGTTGGGTACCATGAGTCACATCCTGTCAATTACAGTACCTACCCTTTACCAAATACCTTTGGATGTCCAAGTAAACCACAATTACCCTTATCAACCCTTTCTGTTACCTCATCATAAAACTTAATCAAATTAGTTAAACATGATTTGCCTTTAACAAACCAGTCCTGCTTTCCTTATGTCCCAGATTATCATTTCTAAAAGCTTTCCCACCACCGAGGTTAAACAGACTGGCCTCTAATTGCTGGGTTTATCATGACACCTTTTTTGAACAAGGGTGTAACATTTGCAGTTCTCCAGTCCTCTGGCATCACCTGGCACCACCATCTAAGGAAGTTTGGAAGAATATGGCCAGTGCCTCTGCAATTTCCTCCCTTAACTTCCCTCAGTATCCTCGGGTGCATCTCATCCAGTCCCGGTGATTTATCAACTTTAAGAATAGCCAGTCTTTATTACTTTATAGCCCAACCAGTGTCTCAGCTACCTCGCCTTTATCTATGACTTCAGCAGCATCTTCTTCCTTCATAAAGACACACCTAGGACACTGGGCAGGCCATCGCCCCGTGCCTGGCCCGGGACGGGGCACAGTTAATGATCAGCAGCCGCAAGCAGGCCAGTGTGGACAGGGCCCTGGGACAGCTGCAGGTCGAGGGCCTGTATGTTTCAGGCATCGTCTGTCATGTTGGCAAAAGGGAGGACCGGGAGACACTGGTCGACGAGATCCTAAACTCATTTAAAAGGTACCTGGACATGCACCTGAAGGGCTGTAACCTGCAAGGCTACGGACCACGAACTTGAAGCTGGGATTAGATTGGGCGGCTAGTTTTTTTTCAGCCGGCACAGACACGATGGGCTGAATGGCCTCCTTCTGTGCCGTACGTTTCTACGGTTCTATGCAATGTACTGATTTAGTACCTCAGCTATGCCTTCGGCCTTCATGCTTAGGTCCCCTTTTTGGTCCCACCAATCCTCTTACTATTGTTTTACTATTTATATGCCAATAGAAGACTTTTGGATTCCCTTTAATGTCAGGCTGACTGGCATATAATTCCCTGGTTTCTCAAACTGTGGAGCGACATGCACAATTTTGTAATTTAAAGGAATCGTTCGCGAATTGAAAAAACTTTGGCAGATTATAGGTAGGACATCTGCAATATTCTTATCTACTTCCTTCAAAACCCTGGGATGGAAACCATCTGGTCCTGGGGAACTTGTCACTCTTTAGTGCCGTTATTGTCCTCATTACTGCTATTTCCTTACATTCATTTTGGTTAAGTCCATCCCTGATTCAAAATTAGCTTCGTTGTAAAGAAAGATTATCCTAATCAACTCTCTCATTGTGTCTGTACTATAGATTGATCTTCACTGGAACAAGACTGTTCCAACTAATTTTACTCGAAACTGAAAAAAAGCAAAGGGAGATTTTCATTGCTCCATTTGAAACACCACTGAAAGTGAAATAGCAGCCCAAAATGTCCTGGTGCAGGCCCTATCGCAATGCGTCCTGTTAAGGTTTTCCACACCGTTCAAATCAAAACATTTTTACTCCTGAAATTGATCAAAGCACAAGGTTGGCCAGTCATCCGGGACAGCAAACTATCTCCTTAATCATACGAACATAAGAATTAGGAGCAGCAGCAGGCCCCCTGAGCCTGCTCCACCATTCAACAAGATCATAGCTGATCTGCTTGTAACCTTGACTCCACATTCCCGCCTACCCCCGATAACTTTCCACCCCCTTGCTCATCAAGAATCTATCTACCTCTGCCTTCAAAATATTTAAAGACTCTGCCTTTTGAGGAAGAGAGTTCTAAAGACTAAACCCTCAGAGAAAAAGATTCATGATCCTTTGAGAGAAGAAAATTCTCCTCATCTTCGTCTTAAATGGGCGACCCCTTATTTTTAAATAGTGACCCCTAGTTGTAGATTCTCCCACAATGGGAAACATTCTTTCAACATCCACCCTGTCAAGACCCCTCAGGATCTTATATGTTTCAATCAAGTCACCTCTTACTCTCCTAAATTCCAGAAGAAATCCTAGCCTGTCCAACCTTTCCTCATAAGACAACCCGCCCATTCCAGGTATTAGTCGAGTAAACCTTCTTTGAACTGCTTCCAACTGCATTTACATCCTTTCTTAAATAAGGAGACCAATAATGTACACAGTACTCCAGATGTGGTCTCACCAATGTCCTGCATAACTGAAGCATAACCTCCCTACCTTTGTATTCAATTTCCCCCGCAATAAATGATAATATTCTATTTGCTTTCCTAATTACTTGCTGAACCTGCATACTAACCTTTTGCAATTCATGCATGAGGACACCCAGATCCCTCTGCGTCTCAGAGCTCTGCAATCTCTTACCATTTAGATAATATGCTTCTTATTTATTCTTCCAGACAAAATGGACAATTTCACATTTTCCCCTATTATACAGTATTTGCCCACTCACTTAACCTATCAATATGTGTAGCCTCCTTATGCCCTCTTCACAACTAGTTTCCTCCCTATTTTTGTGTCATCAGCAAATTTAGCAACCATACCTTCGGTCTCTTCTTCTAAGTCGTTTATATAAATTGTAAAAAATTGAGGCCCAGCACTGAACCCTGTGGCGCATCATTTGTTGCATCTTGCCAACCAGAAAATGATCCATTATGCCTACTCTCTGTTTCCTGTTAGCTAGCCAGTCTTCTATCTATGCCAATATGTTACCCCTACACCATGAGCTTTTATTTTCCGCAATAACCTTTGATGTGGCACCTTATCAAATGCCTTATGGAAATCTAAGTACAGTACATCCACCAGTTTATCCATACCAAATGCTACTTCTTCAAAGAACTCCAATAAATTGATTAAACATGATTTCCCTTTCACAAAACCATGTTGACTCTGCCTGAATACCTTGAATTTTTCAAAGTAGCTTGCTATAACGTCTTTAATAATAGCTTTTAACATTCTCCTAAGACAGATGTTAAGCTAACTGACCTGTAGTTTCCTGCTTTCTGTCTCCCCCCCACTTTTTGAATAAAGGAGTTACATTCACTATTTTCCAATCTAATGGAATCTTTCCTGAATCTAGGGAATTTTGGAAAATTATAACCAACGCATCAACTATCTTACTAGCCACTTCTATTAGGACCATAGGATGAAGTCCCTCAGAACCCGGGGACTGAGAAAGAAACAAACAGAGGAACAACAGAGAAAGCTCTGGTTAGGCCTCAACTGGAGTAGTGCTTCCAGTTCTGGTCATCACACTTCAGGATGGATGTGAGGGTCCTTTAGAGAGTTCAGAAGAGATTTACCAGAATGGCTCCAGGGAGGGGGAGTTTAGTTACAATGTTAGGTTGGAAAAGTTGGGGTTGTTCTCCTTAGAACAAAGGAGATTGACAGGAGATTTGATAGAAGTGCACAAAATTATGACAGGCTTTGATAAGTTAGCCAAGGAAAAACTGTTCTCCCTCCCCCCTCTCCCCAGCTACAAGGACTAGAGGACACAGATTGAAGTTTTTGGGCAAGAGATACAGGGAGGATATGAGGGAGAACTTTTTTATGCAATGGTTGTAATGACCTGGAGCTCGCTGCGTGTTGGAAGCGGAGACAATTAGTGACTTCAAAAGGAAATTGGATGGCCATTTAAAGGAAACAGATTTGCAGGGCTATGGGGATCGAGCAGGGGAGTGGGACTGATTGGATAGCTCCGTGGAGAGCCAGCATGGACTTGATGGGCCGAATGGCCTCCTTCTGTGGCATAAGTGACTCTAAGACAATAGGATAAATTACAATCAAATCAGATACAGGAAGCGAAATTAAGAGATTAAAAGAGAAAGAAAAAAAAGAGACAATAAAGAAAAGTTAAAAACTTTTCTTTTTGCTTTAACTTTTAAAAAGCTCTACAAAAACAATTTACCACCGGCAGGAACGAGACTCCACAGTTTCAATTGTTCCCTTTCTGAACCAGAGAGTTTGAGCAGCAGTTAAAGGGCCCTTCCACTGGAAAATAGCTGATCTAACATTCTGTGGCAAATTTAATGTATAAATGCAGCAATTTCTTGAAACTCATGGGGAGGTTGAAGGCAAGATCCCATTTTTGAGAGGCTACTGGTGGAGTGATACAAATTGTCCATCAAGTTGTGGTGATGTACAATTTACAGCATATTTCTTCCTCGCCACAAATTGCTAGGTTATTTTCATATTGATAACAGCGTGAGCATAAAAATCACCATTATTTTGCCAGCAAATTCTGGCACAATATGTTCAACTGCATTTCATTAGGTACCTTCCTATTCCAGATACTAAATCCAAAAGAAACATAGCTACCAAACTTGATTATCACCATCTTTGATGATTCCAACATATACAATTTGAATTGGATAAGATTAATTTGACTAGATATACCGAGTACAGCAAGAAAGCAGACTTTCAATATATTCTACTTTACCAAAGATTCCATAATATGAGAAGTTAAGTGATGCATTAAGTCTCCGTTTCAAACTTCCAATCTCGGTGCCTTTAGCAGCAAGCTTCAAGGACTAATGAAAATCCAAACTTATCTAAAGCTGAGAGATTTGGTAGAGCAGGGTGATGTTACATTCCAGCATCGTTAAACGTTCAATGACAAAATTAAAATTTACAGGTTAGCCAAGTTTTTAAACTTTGCCAGGCAGCTGGAGGAGAGAACTGTACAATTTTGATTTGATGCAAGGTTGTTTTCCATATTACAAAAAAAATTCTGAAGTGTTTTTTTATCATATTTACAAGCTAAAAAAAAAACTAAGCAGTTTTAATCGATTACATCACTTGAAGATACACGAACAAAAGAAAAAGGGACAGCCACATTGCTAGGTGTTTATTACAGACCCCCAGATAGTCAGCGGGAAATTGAGGAGAAAATATGTGCGCAATTTGCAGAGGTGTGTAAAAATAATAGGGTAATTATATTAGGTGATTTCAACTTTCCCAACATGTATACATGTAAAATGTATACAGGAGAACTTTTTAGCTCAATATGTAGAGGATCCATCAAGGGAGGATGCAGTGCTGGATCTAATTCTGGGGTATGAAGCCGGACAGGTGGTTGATGTGTTGGTGGGGGGGCATTTTGGTGATAGTGACCATAACATGGTACAATTTAAGCTTGTTATGGAGAAAGAAATAGACAAGTTGCAAAAAAAGGTTTTGGATTGGGGGGAGCAAATTTTAGTAAAATAAGGCAGGATCTGGCCAAGGTAGACTGGAAAGAGTTACTTATCGGGAAATCTACAGAAAAGCAGTGGGGGGCATTCAAAAGGAAATGGGGAGGGTACAGGCCCAACATGTTCCCTCTAGGGTAATAGGTAGGAGCAACAAGCCCAGAGAACCATGGATGACCAGAAACATTCAGGGTACAATGAGAAGGAAAAGAGAGGCTTTTAGCAAATACAAGGAGAGCAAATCAACGGAAGCATTAGTGGAGCCAGAAGACATTGGGAGGGTGTTGAATGAATACTTCACATCTGTCTTCACCCAAGAGAATGAGGATGTAGATATGGAACTTGGAGAGAGAGACTGTGAGGTTCTTGAGCAAATTGTCATAGGGAGTGACAAGGTATTGGAGGTTTTGGCAGGCTTCAAAGTGGACAAGTCTCCAGGTCCGGACGATTTGTGTCCCAGGATGCTGTGGGAGGCGAGGGTGGAGATTGCAGGGGCTCTGACCCTAATTTTTAATTCCTCTCTGGCCATGGGGGAGGTGCCAGAGGACTGGAGAACAGCTAATGTGGTCCCACTATTTAAGAAAGGTTGTAGAGATAAGCCAGGGAACTACAGACCAGTGAGTCTCACGTCAGTGGTAGGGAAACTATTGGAAAAAATTCTGAAGGAGAGAATCTATCTCCACTTGGAGAGGCAAAATTTGATTAGGAATAGTCAGCATGGCTTTGTCAGAGGGAGGTCGTGCCTAACAAATTTGATTGAATTTTTTGAGCATGTGACCAGGTGTGTAGATGAGGGTAGTGCAGTTGATGTAGTTTACATGGATTTCAGCAAAGCCTTTGACAAGGTCCCACATGGGAGACTTACCAAGAAAGCAAATGCACATGGGATACAAGGTAACTTGACGAGGCCGATTCAAAATTGGCTTAGCTGTAGGAGACAGAGTGATGACAGACGGCTGTTTTAGTGACTGGAAGCCAGTGTCCAGTGGCGTACCACAGGGATCTGTGCTGGGTCCCCTATTGTTTGCCATTTATATAAACGACATAGATGATTATGTGGGGGGTAGGATCAGTAAGTTTGCGGATGACACAAAGATTGGCCGAGTGGTTAACAGTGAGGTGGAGTGTCTTAGGTTACAGGAAGATATAGACGGGATGGTCAAATGGGCAGAAAAGTGGCAGATGGAATTTAACCCTGAAAAGTGAGAGGTGATACACTTTGGAAGGAGTAATGTGACACGGAAGTATTCAATGAATGGCCTGACACTGGGAAGTTCCGAGGAACAAAGGTACCTTGGCGTGTTTGTCCGTAGATCTCTAAAGGCAGAAGGGCAAGTTAATAGGGTGGTGAAAAAGGCATATGGGACACTTGCTTTTATCAATCGAGGCATAGATTACAAAAGCAGGGAGGTCATGTTGGAGTTGTACAGAACTTTGGTAAGGTCACAGCTGGAGTACTGTGTGCAATTCTGGTCGCCATATTATAGGAAGGATGTGATTGCATTGGAGGGGGTGCAGAGGCGATGGAACAAAGGTACCTTGGCGTGTTTGTCCGTAGATCTCTAAAGGCAGAAGGGCAAGTTAATAGGGTGGTGAAAAAGGCATATGGGACACTTGCTTTTATCAATCGAGGCATAGATTACAAAAGCAGGGAGGTCATGTTGGAGTTGTACAGAACTTTGGTAAGGTCACAGCTGGAGTACTGTGTGCAATTCTGGTCGCCATATTATAGGAAGGATGTGATTGCATTGGAGGGGGTGCAGAGGCGATTCACCAGGATGTTGCCTGGGATGGAACATTTAAGCTATGAAGAGAGGTTGGATAGGCTTGGTTTGTTTTCGCTGGAGCAGAGAAGACTGAGGGGTGACCTGATCGAGGTGTACAAGATTATGAGGGGCATGGACAGGGTGGATAGGGAGCAGCTGTTCCCCTTAGTTGAAGGGTCAGTTATGAGGGGTCACAAGTTTAAAGTGAGGGGCGGGAGGTTTAAGGGGATCTTGAGGAAGAACTTTTCTACCCAGAGGGTGGTGACAGTCTGGAATGCCCTGCCTGAGAGGGTGGTAGATGCAGGTTGCCTCACATCCTTTAAAAAGTACCTGGATGAGCACTTGGCACGTCATAACATTCAAGGCTATGGGCCAAGTGCTGGCAAATGGGATTAGGTAGACAGGTCAGGTGTTTAAATGAATCGGTGCAGACTCGATGGGCCGAAGGGCCTCTTCTGCACTGTATTATTCTGTGATTCTGTGAAAAGGTTAAGAATGAGAAAAACTATATTTGAGTTGTGAAAATACACCCGAGTCAAAATTAAAATTTCTTATGCACTTGACTTTATTTTACACAGCACAGCAAATTTGCAACAAATGAAATGAACCGAAGTGTTCATAAATACTTTTGAAATATGTTTGATTAATCTAGGAAAAAATGTAAAACACGCCACTATTAAGTATTGGGGAGACATTGGCGTAGTGGTAATGTTACTGGACTGGTAATCCAGAGTCCAGGCTAATGCTCTGGGGATACAAGTTTGAATCTCGCCACAGCAGATGGTGAAATTTGAATTCAATTAATAAACCTGGAAATAAAAGCTAGTCTAATGGTAACCATGAAACCACTGACAATTGCTGTAAAAACCCATCCGGTTCACTAATGTCCTTTAGGGAAGGAATTCTGCTGTTCTTACCTGGACTGGCCTACATGTGACTCCAGTAATGTGGTTGACTTTTAAATGCCCTCTGAAATGGCCTAGCCAGCCACTCAGTTCAAGGGCAATTAGAGATGGACAATAAATGCTGGCCTAGCCAGAGACGCCCACAGCCCACAAAACACTGTAAAACTGGTTTAAGACTTTTACAATTAAAATCAATGCAAAGTGATTTTCCTGAGGTAACAAAAATATGAAGGATTTCAGGTTTGGCAGAAGATTTCCACCACTGTATGGAATGTGTTCGATTAATGGAAACTTAAGTCCACATTATTTAAATCTGAAATCTCTTTAATGTTACAGCCCACATCTATAAACATATTGTGTGAAGTTATGATAAACTCTTGAACAAGCAGCTCCAGTGGACACTTTCAAAGCTGCTGTACATTAATTCTGCTACATAATACTTTTCAAAACTACACATCTGCAACTGATTTTACTCCATCAGTTTTAAGATGCACTTTAGACTGCAGTTACTAAATTTCTTTTGGAAGAATCTAAATTACAAAAAACTTGAGAGCACATCAAAGCGGTAAACTAATCTTTCTTCCCGATCTTGGTCACCAAACTCAAAAGAGAGAGCTATGATGTTTAATGGAATAAGGATTCTCCTATAAAGTACAGGACAAATTAACTTAAAGAAAGTCATTTCTTATTTTCCCCACAATAAATCAATTAGCTGCACCAACACCAACCTGAGGGTTTGAGCATTTCATCTCCAGAGACTCCAGGTCCACGTGGAGACAGACGACAAACGAATGTCTGGTTTCGGGGCCGCAGGCTTGCAGCTTGTGTGAAGTGATGGCCAGAGTCGAAGTACAGCCTAAGGGTTCCACGAGGTTACATGCCTTTAGCTGCCCGAGCAGAGTATACACACTGAACTGGCTGAGACTGATTGTCCAGGGGAAAGCATCACCTGAGGAATGAGAAAAAAAAATCTCAATCTATTAAGTAACCATTTCAACAAATGTTCGCCACCTCCACGCCCCCGACTTCCCAGTTTATTGGTACAATAATGCATAGCAGACAGATATAATCTTAAACCCAGCATTAATAAATGAGATCACACATAAAACGTACAAGAAAAACATTTGTTATTCCAGATATTGCCATATCTGTTGAATAATTCTTTCAAAGAGCTGGCATAAGCCCGATAAGTCAAATTGTCATCTTCTTTCCTGTATGATTCTAAGTTGCACGTGCTACTATCCTCTTACATAAGTGGCACACTCTCATCTTTTAAGATTTCTACATCTTATTTCATGTAATTTATCTTGGCAATCCTGTGATAAGCAACATGTTTCCAGACCTGTGATAATGACAGTCTGAAACCATCTGGTAGAAGGTTTGAGAGTGCACACAGAGACAGCTCCCTTAGATCCTGCTTGTTTATATTTTAGTTAAGCATCAGTGCTCCACTTGATGCCTATCGAAAGTGGACGACCTCATTGAAAAACTGGAATCTGGGGGCAATCACAAGTCCAAAACATGTTCTGCCACGCCCTGGTGCAAAAGCCAACTCTTGCTCTGTGATGTGCCACGTTATGCACTGCCTGGGTGGTGGGGGCAGGGACGTAGAGAGCGAGGGCAGGAGAGATGGAGGGAGAGGGAGGGAGGGATGAAGGAGGGGGAGAGAGGGATGAAGGAGGGGAAGGGAGAGATGAAGGAGGGGGAGGGGGAAATGAAGGAGGGGGAGGGGGAAATGAAGGAGGGGGAGGGGGAAATGAAGGAGGGGGAGGGGGAAATGAAGGAGGGGGGGGGGAAATGAAGGAGGGGGAGGGGGAAATGAAGGAGGGGGAAATGAAGGAGGGGGAAATGAAGGAGGGGGAAATGAAGGAGGGGGAAATGAAGGAGGGGGAAATGAAGGAGGGGGAAATGAAGGAGGGGGAAATGAAGGAGGGGGAAATGAAGGAGGGGGAAATGAAGGAGGGGGAAATGAAGGAGGGGGAAATGAAGGAGGGGGAGGGAGGGATGAAGGAGGGGAGGGAGGGATGAAGGAGGGGAGGGAGAGAGAGGGAGGGATGAGGGGAGAGAGAGGGAGGGATGGGGGGAGAGAGAGGGAGGGATGAGGGGAGAGAGAGGGAGGGATGAGGGGAGAGAGAGGGAGGGATGAGGGGAGAGAGAGGGAGGGATGAGGGGAGAGAGAGGGAGGGATGAGGGGAGAGAGAGGGAGGGATGAGGGGAGAGAGAGGGAGGGATGAGGGGAGAGAGAGGGAGGGATGAGGGGAGAGAGAGGGAGGGATGAGGGGAGAGAGAGGGAGGGATGAGGGGAGAGAGAGGGAGGGATGAGGGGAGAGAGAGGGAGGGATGAGGGGAGAGAGAGGGAGGGATGAGGGGAGAGAGAGGGAGGGATGAGGGGAGAGAGAGGGAGGGAGGGAAGGAGAGGGAGAGATGAAGGAGCAGCATGGAGGGAGGAAGGGGGAGGGAGCGAGGGAGGGAGGAATGGGAGGGAGGAAGAGGGAAGAGGGAGGAAGAGGGAAGAGGGAGGAAGAGGGAAGAGGGAGGAAGAGGGAAGAGGGAAGAGGGAGGAAGAGAGAAGAGGGAAGAGGGAGGAAGAGGGAAGAGGGAGGAAGAGGGAAGAGGGAGGAAGAGGGAAGAGGAAGAGGGAAGAGGGAAGAGGGAGGGAGAAAGAGGGAGGGAGAGAGAAAGAGGGAGGGAGAGAGAAAGAGGGAGGGAGAGAGAAAGAGGGAGGGAGGGAGGGAGAGAGAAAGAGGGAGGGAGGGAGGGAGGAAGAGGGAGGGAGGGAGGGAGGGGGAAAGAGGGAGGGGGAAAGAGGGAGGGGGAAAGAGGGAGGGGGAAAGAGGGAGGGGGAAAGAGGGAGGGGGAAAGAGGGAGGGGGAAAGAGGGAGGGGAAAGAGGGAGGGGAAAGAGGGAGGGGAAAGAGGGAGGGGAAAGAGGGAGGGGAAAGAGGGAGGGGAAAGAGGGAGGGGAAAGAGGGAGGGGAAAGAGGGAGGGGAAAGAGGGAGGGGAAAGAGGGAGGGGAAAGAGGGAGGGGAAAGAGGGAGGGGGGAAGGAGGGAGGGGGGAAGGAGGAAGGGGGGAAGGAGGAAGGGGGGAAGGAGGAAGGGGGGAAGGAGGAAGGGAGGGAAGGAGGAAGGGAGGGAAGGAGGTGGGGGGGAGGGAGGAAGGGAGGGAAGGAGGTGGGGGGAAGTGGGGAGAAGGGGGAGGAAGAGAGGGAGGGAGGGAAGCAGGAAGGGAGGGAGGGAAGAAGGAAGGGAGGGAGTAAAGGCAGGGATAGAGGAAGAGAGGGAGGGAGGAAGAGTTGGAGGGAGGGAGAGATGGAGGGAGGAAGAGAGGGTGGGAGGAAGAGAGGGTGGGAGGAAGAGAGGGAGGGAGGAAGAGAGGGAGGGATGGAGAGAGGAAGAGAGGGAGGGAGAGAGGAAGAGAGGGAGGGAGGAAGAGTTGGAGGGAGGGAGGAAGAGAGGGAGGAAGAGAGGGAGGGAGGGAGGAAGAGAGGGAGGGAGGGAGGAAGAGAGGGAGGGAGGGAGGAAGAGAGGGAGGGAGGGAGGGAGGAAGAGAGGGAGGGAGGAAGAGAGGGAGGGAGGGAGGGAGGAAGAGAGGGAGGGAGAGAGGGAAGAGAGGGAGGGAGAGAGGGAGGGAGGGAGGAAGAGAGAGGGAGGGAGGAAGGAAGGGAGAGTGGGAGGGAAGAAGAGAGAGAGGGAGGATGAAGGCAGACAGGAAGGAAGGAATGAATTTATATAATGCATTTCATGACCTTAGGACAGCCAAAAGCACTTGACATTTCAAAAATAATGAATTGTCTGTAGGCACAGATGTAATTAAATAACTACGTGTCTGTTTTCAATGAGCAGCTCTGTGATTTCCCCAAGTGCTTGAATGTTCCACCGCTTCTGATAAGGACAAAATATACCAGAACACACTTTGGTTTTAAAAGTTAATGCACCAATTGAAAACAAAGCAGTCAGAAGATTGAATGGGTTTGGCTATATCCAACTAGATACATATGGAAATTTCACTAATTTAAGGTAAGGGAAGTCAAAGGAAAGTGATACGAGAATAACAACTTCTTGTATTTATATAGCACTTTAACACAGAGAAACATCCCAAGGTGCTTCACAGACTTTTAAGGGAAAAAGATGGCAAGCCAAAGAAGGAAGTATCAAGAGAAGTGACCAAAACCTTTGTTAAGAGATCAGGTTTGAAGAGAGTTTTAAACTAAAACAGCAGGTGGAGAGGCAGAGGGGTTTAGAGAAGGAAAATCAGCAAAATTTCCTCCTACTTGCTGAACAGTATGAGCAATTAACTTCAGTAATGAGAGGGGCACGGGCAGAAAAGCTGTTAAGTATGAGGCTATCAATTGAAAATTTAAGGATTGGGATTAATAGATTTTTGTTTGGCAGGAGTATTAAGGGATATGGAACCAAGATGGGTAAATGGAGTTCCAATACAGATCAGCCAAGATCTAATCAAATGGTGGAACAGACTTAAATAAAAATGGTGGAAGACTTGATGGGCTGAATGGCCTACTCCTGTTCCCATGTTCCTACATTAATGACAGGAAATGATAGTGCAACACAGGTATAATATGTGAACACTCAAAGTCATATAACATTTAGAAGATGAAATAAAGGAGACAGCGTAATGCACAGTATTACAGTTATCAGATGCTGCCAGACCTGCTGAGTATTTCCAGCATTTTTTGTTTTTATTTCAGATTTCCAGCATCCGCAGTATTTTGCTTTTATTACAGTTATCTAGCCTTGGTTCGTGTAGCAGTCTTCAGTAACCACAAACGCAGCAGAAATTCCAGAGGATTACTTTTAATGGTCTGGTTAAGGTCAGACATTAGCACGTTTGTTTTTATACAGCTCCTTTTCGGTATTATTTCACAGTTCTGTGTTTTGGGACCAATTGAATCTGTAATTAATTTTCAACATAGCAAAATAATTAAATCACAAAATTATTTGGGGGACACAGCATGATATTGCTCAAACATCTTGGGGCGCATTAGTTAAATTGTATTTTGTCTGTCTTTAGTAGTAACGAAAGGAAAGGCCTTTAAAGGCCTGTAGAGTTTTTTTCTCTTAACTTCAACATTTATATCACCTATTATATATAGCAAGCTAAATACACATTTCAACAAGCTTTGCTTGAACTAACAAAACACAGTTTTTAAAATATCATGTTTAACAACTGTGATAGACAGATCTTGCTGGAGTGGGGCATCTTGCAGCACATGCCATCAGTTTGACTTTTTCTGCACTATTCAACTCTAACTTGTTGGACGTGCAAGTTGATAACGGCTTGGCAAGGACAATGAGATCTCTGGCACCTCAGTAATCAGTGGGACCAACCGCTGGGATTTCAGGACAGCAAAAGAAAGAGGGACATCAGAGAAGGAAATAGGGTAAAAAAAAATGCAGGCAAATTAGTGTCAAATCAGGTACAGAAAGAGAAATTGAGGGAAAGAAATATGAGGTTGAGAGAGAACAAAGTAAAGTAAGAAAAAAAATTGGCATTTTTAAAATCTCAAACAGCAATTTGCTACCTGCAGGAATTAGATTGGACGGTCTAATTTTTTTTATTCTTTCATGGGATGTGAGCGTCGCTGGCTAAGCCAGCATTTATTGCCCATTGCCCTTGAAAAGGTGGGGGAGAGCTGTCTTCTTGAACCGCTGCAGTCCTTGGGGTAGGTACACCCACAGTGCTGTCAGGGAGGGATTTCCAGGATTTTCGCCCTGCGACAGTGAATCAGGATGCAGTGTGACTTGGAGGGGAACCTGCAGGTGATGGTCTTCCCATGCGTCTGCTGCCCTTGCCCTTCTAGGTGGTAGAGGTCACAGGTTTAGAAGGTGCTATCAAGGGAACCTTGCCAAGTTGCTGCAGTGCATCTCATATATGATGCACACTGCTGCCACTGTGCATCGGTGGAAGACAGAGTGAATGATTAAGGTGGCAGATGGGGAGCCGATCAAGCAGGCTGCTTTGTCCTGGATGGTGTTGAGCTTCTTGAGTGTTGTTGGAGCTGCACTCATCCAGCCAAGTGGTGAGTATTCCATCACAATCCTGACTTGTGCCTTGTAGATGGTGGACAGGCTTTGGGGAGTCAGATGAGTTACTCGCTGCAGAATTCCCAGCCTCTGAGCTGCTCTTGTAGCCACAGTATTTATGTTGCTGGTCCAGTTCAGTTCCTGCTCAATAGTAACCCCCAGAATCCCTAAGGTGGGGATTCAGTGAGGATGATGCCATTGAATGTCAAGGGGAGATGGTAAGATTCTCTCTTGTTGGAAATGGTCATTACCTGGTACTTGTGTGGCACGACTGTAAACTTGCCACTTATCAGCCCAAGCCTGGATATTATCCAGGTCTTGCTGCATTTCTATACGGACTGCTTCAGTATCTGAGGAGTTGCGAATGGTGCTGAACATTATGCAATCAGAGAACATCCTCACTTCTGACCTTATGATGGAGGGAAGGTCATTGATGAAGCAGCTGAAGACAGTTGAGCCAAGGACACCACCCTGAGGAACTCTTGCAGTGATGTCCTGGGGGTGATACAATTGGCCTCCAACAACCACAACCATCTTCCTTTGTGCTAGGTGTGACTCCAACCAGTGGAGAGTTTTGCCACCAATTCCCATTGACTTCAGTTTGGCACAATTCCTTGATGCAGCACTCAGTCAAATGCTGCATGATGTCACGGGCAATCATTCTCAGCTCATCATGGAACTCAGCTCTTTTCTCCATGTTTGGACGAAGGCTGTAATGAGTCCTGTAGCTGAGTGTCCATGGCGGAACCTGAACTGAGCAGGTTATTGCTGAACAAGTGCCACTTGAGGGCACAGTCAAAGACACTTTCCATTACTTTGTTGATGATCGGGAGTAGACTGATGGGACGGTAAGTGGATGTTTTGGATTTATTTAGCATTTTCAGTACAGGACATACCTGGGAAATTTTCCACATTGTCGGGTAGGTGCTAGTGTTGTAGCAGTGCTGGAACAGCTTGGCTAAGGCCATGGCTAGTTAGAATCATAGAATGATTATAGCACAGAAGGAGGTCATTCAGCACTGCAAATATTTTTCCTTCATAGCACAAGTCTTATGTACCACAACCGGGATATTGTCAGGGCCCATAGCCTTTGTTGTATCCAGTGCCTTCAGTTGCTTCTTCATAGAGTCATAGAAAGTCTAAGGCACAGAAAGAGGCCACTTGGCCCATCCTGTCTGTGACGGCTGAAAAACGATCCACCCACGTTCTCACGTTCCAGCATTTGTGCCATAGCCCTACAGATGACAGCACTTGAGGTGCATATCCAGACTCCTTTTGCATGAGTTGAGGGTTTCTGCCTCAACTATCCTTTCAGGCAGTGAGTGTAGAAATGTTTAGTTTAGAGATACAGCACTGAAACAGGCCCTTCGGCCCACTGAGTCTGTGCCGATCATCATCGACCCATTTATACTAATCCAACACTAATCCCATATTCCTACCACATCCCCACCTGTCCCTATATTTCCCTACCACCTACCTATACTAGGGGCAATTTATAATGGCCAATTAACCTATCAACCTGCAAGTCTTTGGCATGTGGGAGGAAACAGAAGCACCCGGAGGAAACCCACGCAGACACAGGGAGAACTTGCAAACTCCACACAGGCAGTACCCAGAATTGAACCCGGGTCACTGGAGCTGTGAGGCTGCGGTGCTAACCACTGCGCCACCCGTAGCAAGACCTGGACAATATTCAGGCTTGAGCTGATAAGTGGCACGTTACATTCGTGCAGTGAGTTCCAGACCCTCACCACCCTCTGGGTGAAAAGATTTTTCCTCAACTCTCCTCTAATTCTTCTACCAATCACTTTAAATCCATGCCCCCTCGTCACTGACCTCTCTGCTAAGGTGAATAGACCCTTCACATCCACTCTATCCAGGCCCCTCAAAAGTTTTTACATTTCAATCAGATCTCCCCTCAGCCTTCTCTATTCCAAGGAGAACAACCCCAGCCTGTCCAATCTTTCCTCATAGCCGCATTTTTCCAGTCCTGGCAACATCCTCATAAATCTCCTCTGTACCCTCTCGAGTGCAATTACATCCTTTCTGTAATGAGGTGAGCAGAACTGCACACAGTACTCAAGTTGTGGCCTAACCAATGAGTTATACAGTTCCAGAATAACCTCCCTACTCTTATACTCTATAGCTTGGCTAATAAAGGAAAAGATTTCATATGCCTTCTTAACCACCTTATCAACCTATCCTGCTACCTTCAGGGATCTGTGGACATGCACTCCAAGGTCACTTACTCTACACTTCTCAGTATTTTCCCATTAATTGTGTATTCCTTTGCCTTGTTTGACCTCCCCAAATGCATTACCTCACATTTCTCCAGGTTGAATTCCATTTGCCACTTTCTGCCCATCTGACCAGACCATCAATATCTTCCTGCAGCCTACAGCTATCCTCCTCACTACCTACCACACGACCAATCTTGATTGCAAACTTCTTGATCATGCCCCCGACATTTATGTCCAAATCATTAATATATACCACAAAAAGCAGGGGACCCAGTACTGAGCCCTGTGGAACGCCATTGGAAACAGCCCTCCAGTCGCAAAAACACCCATCAACAATTTGTTTCCTGCCACTAAGCCAATTTTGTATCCAACTTGCTGCATTTCCCTGGATCCCATGGGATTTTTTTTTTTTTACCAGTAGGCCATGTGGGGCCTTGTCAAAAGCCTTGCTAAAATCCATCATATCACGTAGAGTGAATCAAATTGTCTCAAGACTGGCTTCCATGATAGAGGGCATCTCAGGAGGAGGCAGAGATGGATCATCCACTCAGCACTTCTGGTTGAAGATGGTTGCAAGTGCTTCACCCTTGACTTTTGCATGGACGGGGTGGGCTCTTATATCATTGAGGATGGGGATGTTTTTGGAGCCTCCTCCTCTAGTTTGTTGTTTATTCATGACTGGATGTGGCAGGACAGCAGAGCTTCGATCTGAGAATTGGGAGCAATTTAGAATCCAGCAAAGGATGACCAATAAACTGATTAAGAAAAGAGAATGTGGATGCAAGCCAGTGAGAAATATAGAGGCAGACTATAAAAGCTTCTTCAGGTATGAGAAAAGGAAAAAATTAGCAAGGACAAATGTAGGTCCATTAAAGGCGGAGACAGAAGAATTTATAATGGAGAATAGGGAAATGGCTGAGAAATGAAACAATTACTTTGTGTCTGTCTTGACAGAGGAAGTTACAGAAAATCTCCCAGAAATACTAGGAACCAGGGCCTTGTGAAAATGAGGAACTGAAAGAAATTAGTATCAATAAAGAGGTAGCACTCAAAAAATTAACTGGATTGAAAGTTGATAAATCCCCTGGACCAGATGAGCTACATCCCAGATTGTTGAAGGAGGTGGCTATAGAAATAGTAGATGCATTGATTGATTTCTTTCAAAATTCTATAGATTCTGGAAAGGTTCCTGCAGACTAGAAAGTAGCAAATGTAACCCCACTATTTAAGGAAGGAGGGACAGAGAAAACGGAGAACTACAGACCTGTTAGTTTGACGTCAGTAGTAGGGAAAATGTTAAAATCTGTTATAAAGGATGCAATAACTAGACACTAAGAGAATAATGATATAATTGGGCAGAGTCAACATGGATTTCTGAAAGGGAAATCATGTTTAACAAAGCTGCTGGAAGTATTTTTGAGGAAGTTACTTGTAGCGTAGATAAAGGAGAACCAGTGGATGTGGTATTTTTGGATTTTCAGAAGGCTTTTGATAAGGTCCCACACAGGAGGTTAGTAAACAAAATTAGAGCACATGGAATTGCGGGCGAATATACTGGTATGGACTGAGAATTGGTTAACAGACAGAAAAGAGAGAGTAGGAATAAACGGGTCATTCTCAGGATGGCAGGCTGTTATTAGCAAGGATGAGTGCTGGGACCACAGCTGTTCAATCTATAGAAATGATTTAAACGTGGAGAGACTGAAAAGGCTCGGGTTGTTTTCCTTAGAGCAGAGAAGGCTAAGGGGGGGGGGGGGGGGACATGACTGAGGTATACAAAATTATGAGGGGCATGGATAGGTTAGATAGGAAGGAACCTTTTCCCTCAGCGGAGGGGTCAAAAGCCAGGGAGCATAGCTTTAAGGTAAGGGGCAGGAGGTTTAGAGGGAATTTGAGGAAAATATTTTTCACCCAAAGGGTGGTTGGAATCTGGAACACACTGCCTGAAGAGGTGGTAGAGGCAGGAACCCTCACAACATTTAAGAAGTATTTAGATGAGCACTTGAAACACCATAGCATATGGGCCAGGTGCTGGAAAATGGGATTGGAATAGTTAGGTGCTTGATGGCCGGCAAGGACACGATGGGCCGAAGGGCCTGTTTCTGTGATGTATAACTCTATGACTCTAATATTTCCAAATTTGCTAATGACAAAACTAGGTGGGAACACAAATTGTGAGGATGCAAGAAGGCTTCAAGGGGATTTAGACAGGCTAAGTGAATGGGCAACAACATGGCAGATGGAATATAATGTGAATAAGTGGGACGTTATCCACTTTGGTAGAAAAAAAACAGAAAGAGTATTTCTTAAATGGAGAAGGGTTGGGAAGTGTTGATGTCCAAAGGGACCTGGGTGTCCTTGATCATCAGTCACTAAAAGCAAGCATGCAGGTGCAGCCAGCAATTAGGAAAGCAAATGGTATGTTGGCCTTCATCGCAAGGGGTTTTGAGTATAGGAGTAAAGGTGTCTTGCTGCAATTGTATAAAGCCTGGAGTATTGTGTACAGTTTTGGTCTCCTCATCTAAGGAAGGATCTTCTCTTCTTCTTTGGCCTCCTTGTCTCGAGAGACAATGGGTAAGCGCCTAGTGGTGGTCAGTGGTTTGTGAAGCAGCGCCTAGAGCGGCTATTAGGGCCAATTCTAGAGTGACAGACTCTTCCACAGGTGCTGCAGATAAAATTGGTTGTCGGGGCTGTTACACAGTTAGCTCTCTCCTTGCGCTTCTGTCTTTTTTCCTGCCAATTGCTAAGTCTCTTCGACTCGCCACTCTTTAGCCCCGCCTTTTTGGCTGTCCGCCAGCTCTGGTGATCACTGGCAACTGACTCCCACGACTTGTGGTCAATGTCACAGGACTTCATGTCACATTTGCAGACGTCTTTAAAGCGGAGACATGGACGGCCAGTGGGTCGGATACCAGTGACAAGCTCGCTGTACAATGCTTGCCATAAAGGGAGTGCAACGGAAGTTCACCAGACTAATCCCTGGGATGGCGGGATTGTCTTATGAGAAGAGATTGAGGAAACTGGACCTGTATTCTCTAGAGTTTCAAAGATTGAGAGGTGATCTCATTGAAATTTACAAAATTCTTACAGGGCGTGACAGGGTGGAATTTAGATAGAATGTTTCCCCTGGCTGGTGAGTCTGGGGACACAGTTTCAGAATAAGAGGTAGGCGATGTAGGACTGAGATGAGGAGGAATTTCTTCACTCAGAGGGTGGTGAATCTTTGGAATTCTCTACTCCAGAGGGCTGTGGAAGCTCTGTCATTGAGCATGTTCAAGACAGAAATTGATAGATATCTGGATACTCATGACATCATGGGATATGGGGATAGCGTGGGAATGTGGCGTTGAGGTAGATGATCAGCCATGATCTAAGTAAATGACGGAGCAGGCCCGACAGGCTGAATGGCCTGCTCCTGCTCCTATGTTCCTATGATCCGTTGTCTGTGGGATCTCTTAACTCTGTCTATAGCATGCTGCTTCCTTTTCTGGGACAGAGAGGTCGATTGGCATTGAACTAACAATTATCATGTTGCTATAAAGGTGCTGACACTGTTAGACTCTTGCCCTAAAATTCTGCTGCGAGTTTAATGGGCAATTAATATGCAAAGCCAGCAAGTTCTTAAAAATAACTGGCAGGATAAGGGAGCGATGCTGCTTGTGTGAAGCAAACAACGGAACAACATAAATCAACCATGAGGTTTTCAAGATTCGCAACACGCACATAACTCTTAATCTCCTGAATTTGCTGGCAGATTTGTGCATTCATAGTGGCGTGCGTCATTAACGTGCCACTAATTTTCCAGAAAGATGCGCCACCTTATTAGCAGATATGATATTGCTTAACGTTATCAAGCTATCTTCAGTGCGTCGCTATAAGAGTTGTTTAGAGCCACGCGTGATTTTTATTTCTCTACCTCTATGTTTAATAGCAATGCCAAAGTGCGTCACATGCTTCACGGAAAAAATCCTTAATAAAAGCCTTACATGATCAATTCAAGCAATGCAACTATTAGCACACGAACACATCAAAAAGTCACACATTAAAAAGTCACACATTATTCAGCCATTCTGCTCACAGTTGCTATATCAGATTTTAAATAATAAAGTAATACGGAGTTCAAGATGGGAAAGCCAGAATATTAAGCTTATCCGAAAATGTTGTCTTGTTACACGTAAGAAATTAAAGTGTTTCTTATGAGTGGCATAAACTGGGTCCATACTGGCAAGTGCGAGGCTCATTTTCTACAAAACAAAACTTGTTAGCGTAATAAGAACACTCCCCAGGGAGCTGTCCCTCACCCCCTCCTCGAAGATAATCTACCACAATCTAAAAAGCCCCTTTGCCTGTGTTGCATTGAAAAAAATCATAGCACAGAATCTTTGGTAGAGTTATCCAATAGTTCGATTCCCCTGCTCTTCTCCATAGCCCTGCAAATTTTTCCCTTCCCAGGATATATCCAATCCCCTTCGATAGCTACCACTGAATCAACCCAATACAAAAGGAGGCCATTTGGCCCATCGTGCCTGCACCAACTCTATGAAAGCTATCAAATTGGTCCCACTCCCCTGTTCTTCCTCACAGATCAGCCATGATCTTATCAAATGGCGAACCAGGCTCGAGGGGCGAATGGCCTACTCCTGCTCCTAATTCAAATGTTTGTACGTATGTCCCAGCAATTTGTTCTCTTTCAAATATTCATTCAATTCACTTCTGAAAGTTACTCTTGAATCTGCTTCCACCACCCTTTCAAGTATTACATTCCAGATAACAACTCGCTGCATAAAAGAATGTCTTATCTCCCAGAATCGTTCCAGCACAGAAGTAGGCCATTCGGCCCATCATGTCTGCACAAGCTCTCCGAATGAGCAATTCACCTGGTGCCATTCCCCTGCCTTCTCCCCATAACCCTGCACATTCTTCCTTTTCATATAATAGTCTAATTCCCTTTTGAATTTCAGGCAGTACATTCCAGACTATAACCACTCGCTTCTTGGAAAAGTTTCTCCTCATGTCATTTTTGCTTCTTTTGCCAATTACTTTAAATCTGTGCCCTCTCATTCTCGATCATTTCACGAGTGGGAACAGTTTCTCTCTATCTACTCTGTCCAGACCCCTCATGATTTTGAATACCTCCATCAAATCACCTTTCAGCCTTCTCTTCTCTAAGGAAAACAGTCTCAACTTCTTCAATCTATCTTCGTAAATGAAGTTCCTCATCCCTGGAGCCATTCTCATGAATCTTTTCTGCACTGTCTCCAATGCCTTCACAATTTTCCTAAAGCGTGGTGCCCAGAACTGGACGCAATACTCCAGCTGAGGCCAAACCTGTGTGTTATTCAAGTTCAACATAACCTCCTTTCTCTTGCACTCTATTTTTAAGAAAGAACATTACAGCGCAGTACAGGCCCTTCGGCCCTCGATGTTGCGCCGACCTGTGAAACCATCTGACCTACACTATTCCACTTTCATCCATATATCTATCCAATGACCACTTAAATGCCCTTAAAGTTGGCGAGTCTACTACTGCTGCAGGCAGGGCGTTCCACGCCCCTACTACTCTCTGAGTAAAGAAACTACCTCTGACATCTGTCCTATATCTATCACCCCTCAACTTAAAGCTATGTCCCCTCGTGTTTGCCATCACCATCCGAGGAAAAAGACTCTCACTATCCACCCTATCTAACCCTCTGATTATCTTATATGTCTCTATTAAGTCACCTCTCCTCCTCCTTCTCTCCAACGAAAACAACCTCAAGTCCCTCAGCCTTTCCTCGTAAGACCTTCCCTCCATACCAGGCAACATCCTAGTAAATCTCCTCTGCACCCTTTCCATAGCTTCCACATCCTTCCTATAATGCGGTGACCAGAACTGCACGCAATACTCCAGGTGCGGTCTCACCAGAGTTTTGTACAGCTGCAGCATGACCTCGTGGCTCCGAAACTCGATCCCCCTACTAATAAAAGCTAACACACCATATGCCTTCTTAACAGCCCTATTAACCTGGGTAGCAACCTTCAGGGATTTATGCACCTGGACACCAAAATCTCTCTGTTCATCTACACTACCAAGAATCTTCCCATTAGCCCAGTACTCTGCATTCCTGTTACTCCTTCCAAAGTGAATCACCTCGCACTTTTCCGCATTAAACTCCATTTGCCATCTCAGCCCAGCAGCCTATCTATGTCCCTCTGTACCCTACAACATCCTTCGGCACTATCCACAACTCCACCGACCTTAGTGTCATCCGCAAATTTACTAACCCACCCTTCTACACCCTCTATTAATAAATATATGCCTCTATTAATAAAGTCCAGGATATTGTATGCTTTATTAACTGCACTCTCAACCTGTCCTGCCACCCTCAATGAGTTATGCACATGTACACACAAATCCCTCTGCTCCTGCACCCCCCTTTACAGATTTACCCTTTATTTTCTTCCTACATGCTCCATACTCTTCCTACCAAAATGAATCACCACATTTCTCCACATTGAACTTCATCTGCCACTTGTTCACCTATTCCACCAACTTGTCTACATCCTTTTGAAGTTCTACACTATCTTCCTCACAGTTCACAATGCTTCCATGTTTCGTACCATCCACAAATTTTGAAAGTGTGCCCTGTACACCGAGGTCTAGGTCATTGATATACATCAGAACAAGTAAGGTGGAATCGGTGGCGTAGTGGTAATGTTACTGAGCTAGCAATCCTAGAGCCCAGGCTAATGCTCTGGGGACATGGGTTCAAATCCCACCATGGCAGATGGTGAAACTTGAATTCAATTAATAAAAAATCTGGAATTAAAAAGCTAGTCTAATGGTGGCCATTACACCATTGTCAATTGTTGTAAAAATCCATCTTTAGGGAAGGAAATCTGCCTTCCTTACCTGGCCTACATGTGACTCAAAATCTGCAGCAATGTGGTTGACTCTTAACTGCCTAGCAAGCCACTCAGGGCAATTAGGGATGGGCAATAAATGCTAACCTGGCCAGCGATGCCCACATCCCACAAAACAAATAAAAAAAAGGATCCCAATAATGACCCCTGAGGAACTCCACTACAAACCTTCCTTCAGCCTGGAAAACATCCATTAATCACTCATCTCGGTTTCCTTTCATTTAGTCAATTTCATATCCATCGAGCCTTTATTTTTGCAACTATCTTAAATCTGTATCCTCTGGGTACTAACTGTCCTTGTTTACTCAGTCAAAACCCCTAATATAATTTTTAACAGCTCCATTAAATCTCCCTTTAACCCTGTCAGCTGTAACGAAAACCATCCCAGCTTCTCTACTCTCTTTACATAACTGAAGTCTCGATCTCCTCTACAACCCTTGAAGGCAAAGGAGCCCATACAGCCCAAACCTAATCCTTTCACCAGCCAGTTATCAAACTAGTATAAATTTCTAAGTCAGTATCAAGAGCACTGGAGTAAAGTGCATGTTTTACAACTGATGGCCCCAGAAGACAGGTAAGCTTTTAGGGCCTCTCCAGGGACAATTGGCTGGGCCCCAACAATGCAAGGGGGGGGTCAGTTAAGGTGGCAGGGGGAGTGTTGTGCATTGGGGGCGGTTGGGGCTTCGGGGGGGGTCCGTCCTTCGGGCATAGGGTGCCCAATCAGGACGGACCCCCCCAGCCCGCAAGAAGACCGCCTGATATTACCAGGTGGGGTCTTGAGGCTTCTGCTGCCTGGTCGCCGAGCATAAAATACCCACGTCGGCAGGATGAGGCCCTTAAGTGCTAATTAATTGGCCACTTAAGGGTCTTGATTGGCGTGGGGCATGCAGGCTGTTTCTCACCACCGTCACCCTGTGTAATATAGCAGCAGGGGTGGGAGGGGGTCGGGAACGCCCCTCCCCCAACCCATCGCCTCCCACTCACTTTTATGTGTTCCCCCCCCCCCCCCACTCCACTCGTTTGGGGGCCATAGTATTCCGGCCAAAGTAGTCCATATTTATTGTCACATTGATTATGGACTACAAAAATAGCTGGTCTTTCCACAAAGCAAAAATTTTACACTTGTCCAGTAATAATGCAAATCTAGCTTTTAGTTTCGGTGACTGCAGCTTTGATAGCAACGGAGGTGCGTGAACGGGCTTACAGCTGTGAAGTCAATTTCAGTGTAAGTTTAAAAGTGAATTCCCTTTTGTTTTCGGAGGACCAGGGGACTGCTGGGTAAGGAAAAAGGTATATATTTGTGTGGTGGCTGTACCCGAGACACTACACGTGTAGTGTCTCCCACCCACCCTCCTCCTCTAACCAAAAAAAAGGACTCTGGTGTGTTGATAAGGTAAGCTTTTTATTTAGGAAGTTCTGTCCGTTGGATTGCTAACCTAACAAGTTTTGACTTTTTGTTTTTGGTTTTTCAGTAGATTTGTTGGGAATTTGGAATAGTGGGAATGGAGGTTAAGGCAGTTGTATGTTCCTCCTGCAGAATGTGGGAGGTAAGGGTCGCCAAGAGTGTCCCTGCTGACTGCATCTGTGGGAAGTGCACCCAACGCCAGCTCCTCGAGAACCGCGTTAGGGAACTGGAGCTGGAGCTGGATGAACTTCGGATCATTCGGGAGGCGGAGGAGGTTATTGAGAGGAGTTATGGGGAGGTAGTCACACCTCAGGTAAAAGAAGTAGGTAGATGGGTTACCGTCAGGGGAAGGAGAGGGAACCAGCAGGCAGTGCAGGGATCCCCTGTGGCCGTTTCCCTCAACAACAGGTATACCGTTTTGGATACTGTTGCGGGGGACGACTTACCAGGGGTAAGCAATGGGGTACAGGTATCTGGCACAGAGTCTGTCCCTGTTGCTCAGAAGGGAAGGGGGAAGAGGAGCAGAACATTAGTCATTGGGGACTCCATAGTTAGGGGAACAGATAGGAGGTTCTGTGGGAACGAGAGAGACTCACGGTTGGTATGTTGCCTCCCAGGTGCCAGGGTTCGTGATGTCTCGGATCGTGTTTTTGGGATCCTTAATGGGGAGGGGGAGCAGCCCCAAGTCGTGGTCCACATAGGCACCAACGACATAGGTAGGAAGAGAGATGGGGATTTAAGACAGAAATTCAGGGAGCTAGGGTGGAAGCTTAGAGCGAGAACAAACAGAGTTGTTATCTCTGGGTTGTTGCCCGTGCCACGTGATAGCGAAGCGAGGAATAGGGAGAGAGAGGAGTTGAACACGTGGCTGCAGGGATGGTGCAGGAGGGAGGGTTTTGGTTTCCTGGATAATTGGGGATCTTTCTGGGGTAGGTGGGACCTCTACAAACAGGATGGTCTTCACCTGAACCAGAGGGGTACCAATATCCTGGGGGGGAGGTTTGCTAGTGCTCTTCGGGGGGGTTTAAACTAATTCAGCAGGGGAATGGGAACCTAAATTGTAGTGCCAGTGTGCAGGATGTTGAGAGTAGTGAGGTCAGGGATATGATTACAAGGACGCAAGAGGGCACTGGCAAGCAAGAACCTGGTTTAAAGTGTGTCTATTTCAACGCCAGGAGCATCCGGAATAAGGTGGGTGAGCTTGCAGCATGGGTTGGTACCTGGGATCTCGATGTAGTGGCCATTTCAGAGACATGGGTAGAGCAGGGGCAGGAATGGATGTTGCAGATTCCGGGATTTAGATGTTTCAGTAAGAACAGAGAAGATGGTAAAAGAGGGGGGGGTGTGGCATTGTTAATCAAGGAGAGTATTACAGCGACAGAAAGGACGTTTGAGGACTCGTCTACTGAGGTAGTATGGGCCGAGGTTAGAAACAGGAGAGGTGAGGTTACCCTGTTGGGAGTCTTTTATAGACCTCCGAATAGTTCCAGAGATGTAGAGGAAAGGATAGCGAAGATGATTCTCGACAGGGGCGAGAGTAACAGGGTAGTTGTTATGGGGGACTTTAACTTTCCAAATATCGACTGGAAATACTGTAGTTAGAGTACTTTAGATGGGTCAGTTTTTTGTCCAGTGTGTGCAGGAGGGTTTTCTGACACAGTATGTAGACAGGCCAACCAGGGGCGATGCCACATTGGATTTGGTACTGGGAAATGAACCCGGCCAGGTGTTAGATTTAGATGTAGGTGAGCACTTTGGTGATAGTGAACACAATTCGGTTCGGTTTACCTTAGCGATGGGCAGGGACAGGTATATACCGCAGGGCAAGAATTATAACTGGGGGAAAGGAAATTATGATGCGATTAGGCAAGATTTAGGATGTGTAGGATGGGGAAGGAAACTGCAGGGGATGGGAACAATCGAAATGTGGAGCTTATTCAAGGAGCAGCTACTGTGTGTCCTTGATAAGTATGTACCTGTGAGGCAGGGAGGAAGTTGTCGTGCGAGGGAGCCGTGGTTTACTAAAGAAGTTGAAGCGCTTGTCAAGAGGAAGAAGAAGGCTTATGTTAGGATGAGACGTGAAGGCTCAGTTAGGGCGCTTGAGAGCTACAAGCTAGCCAGGAAGGATCTAAAGGGAGAGCTAAGAAGAGCAAGGAGAGGACACGAGAAGTCATTGGTGGATCGGATCAGGGAAAACCCCAAGGCTTTCTATAGGTATATCAGGAATAAAAGAATGACTAGAGTTAGATTAGGGCCAATCAAGGATAGTAGTGGGAAGTTGTGTGTGGAATCAGAGGAGATAGGGGAAGTGTTAAATGAATATTTTGCGTCAGTATTTACAGTAGAGAAAGAAAATGTTGTTGAGAATACTGAGATTCAGGCGACGAGGCTAGATGGGATTGAGGTTCACAAGGAGGAGGTGTTAGCAATTTTGGAAAGTGTGAAAATAGATAAGTCCCCTGGGCCAGATGGGATTTATCCTAGGATTCTCTGGGAAGCTAGGGAGGAGATTGCAGAGCCTTTGTCCTTGATCTTTATGTCGTCATTGTCGACAGGAATAGTGCCGGAAGACTGGAGGATAGCAAATGTTGTCCCCTTGTTCAAGAAGGGGAGTAGAGACAGCTCTGGTAATTATAGACCTGTGAGCCTTACTTCGGTTGTGGGTAAAATGTTGGAAAAGGTTATAAGAGACAGGATTTATAATCATCTTGAAAAGAATAAGTTCATTAGCGATAGTCAGCACGGTTTTGTGAAGGGTAGGTCGTGCCTCACAAACCTTATTGAGTTTTTCGAGAAGGTGACCAAACAGGTGGATGAGGGTAAAGCAGTGGATGTGGTGTATATGGATTTCAGTAAGGCGTTTGATAAGGTTCCCCACGGTAGGCTATTGCAGAAAATACGGAAGTATGGGGTTGAAGGTGATCTAGAGCTTTGGATCAGAAATTGGCTAGCTGAAAGAAGACAGAGGGTGGTGGTTGATGGCAAATGTTCATCCTGGAGTTTAGTTACTAGTGGTGTACCGCAAGGATCTGTTTTGGGGCCACTGCTGTTTGTCATTTTTATAAATGACCTGGAAGAGGGTGTAGAAGGGTGGGTTAGTAAATTTGCAGATGACACTAAGGTCGGTGGAGTTGTGGATAGTGCCGAAGGATGTTGTAGGGTACAGAGGGACATAGATAGGCTGCAGAGCTGGGCTGAGAGATGGCAAATGGAGTTTAATGCGGAAAAGTGTGAGGTGATTCACTTTGGAAGGAGTAACAGGAATGCAGAGTACTGGGCTAATGGGAAGATTCTTGGTAGTGTAGATGAACAGAGAGATCTTGGTGTCCAGGTGCATAAATCCCTGAAGGTTGCTAACCAGGTTAATAGGGCTGTTAAGAAGGCATATGATGTGTTAGCTTTTATTAGTAGGGGGGTCGAGTTTCGGAGCCACGAGGTCATGCTGCAGCTGTACAAAACTCTGGTGAGACCGCACCTGGAGTATTGCGTGCAGTTCTGGTCACCGCATTATAGGAAGGATGTGGAAGCTATGGAAAGGGTGCAGAGGAGATTTACTAGGGTGTTGCCTGGTATGGAGGGAAGGTCTTACGAGGAAAGGCTGAGGGACTTGAGGTTGTTTTCGTTGGAGAGAAGGAGGAGGAGAGGTGACTTAATAGAGACATATAAGATAATCAGAGGGTTAGATAGGGTGGATAGTGAGCGTCTTTTTCCTCGGATGGTGATGGCAAACACGAGGGGACATAGCTTCAAGTTGAGGGGTGATAGATATAGGACAGATGTGAGAGGTAGTTTCTTTACTCAGAGAGTAGTAAGGGCGTGGAACGCCCTGCCTGCAACAGTAGTAGACTCGCCAACTTTAAGGGCATTTAAGTGGTCATTGGATAGACATATGGATGAAAATGGAATAGTGTAGGTCAGATGGTTTACAGGTCGGCGCAACATCGAGGGCCGAAGGGCCTGTACTGCGCTGTAATGTTCTAAAAAAAAATAAATAATGTCATTGATTTTGCTCTGCATGACGAGCAGCAGAAATCTTCCTCGTATATCTTCAGAGACTAAAATTGGTTCTTGGGAGGATAGAAAAACAGAAAGACCAACATTACATTCTATAAACTTTCTCCTCCAAAGTATTGCAAAAGATTCTAGTACATTGTGCCCCAATAACCGATATTAATCTGAATGGATTAAATGCATGCTAGATTGGCTAACTGTATCATTAACATATACTTATTAAAATAACTTTATTTTATTATAAAAATTAATCTGCTCTCCACTTTATTAGTATGAAGAATGGTTTAGAGTACTTTCTGCCTTAAGTACAACATATGACCTTTTTCCAACTTTTATGACTATCACCAGTTCAAGCATAGGTTATTTTAGCATAAGGTTTTCAGAACCTGCAGCAGAGCCACCCGTGCAGCCAACAATCACTTTCCACAATAAATCTGCACAGATGCTGACTGGCCGACAACTTTTCCTCTTTTTGTTCTGCGAGGTAAGGTGCTTTAACCAACAGCTCAGCTGAAAACTGACATCATTCATCAAATTATATTGGCACAGTTAAATGTCAGGCATTTATGGAACATGGACCGCTATAACAGGACTGTGCAAAGAGAGCACGTACATTTAACCTGAGTTCTAAAATCAGTTCTCAACTACCTTAAATTAATGCACCTCATTTTCTGAGAAACAGCCAATTATAAAGTCACTGAACTATATTGACTTTTACAGCACTTTTATTTATACCACCGATTTTATAAAACAAAATCTTCCACCACTATGTACAATTTTCAGAGTTGTATGAGACTTTTCCCCCTACTATAACTTTTCCATAAGTCTGAGTGAAAACAACTACTGTGCAGTTAAAAAAGTAGCTTGCTCTTTTGTCCAAATCTAAAATGTTTTTATAGCTTTTAGTCTTTGTTAATATAAACTGCTTTGCTTTCTGTCTGTGCTCAGTATATAAAAATTAATTCTGGATTTTGTTCAATGCCTACAAAGCTTACTTCCAAAAATAATATTTGAAATTCACTGGTACAGCACTCCTCCTGCTTATCTCCGCTCTGTGAAATGGAATGGAGCCTTTAAATCCATAAAGTTAATCTCATCTATAGCTTCAATCTACTCTAACTCAAACAAGCAATCAGGTTGCAGCCTATTTAAAACATTCTCAGACAGAAAACTAAACAACTTACTTGCTTTTAAACTGTTGGTAAGGCATAGTAAAGATATTTTACTGCAGATTTATAGTTCGCTGTTAATACATCACAAAGGTCAAAAAATTCTAAAAATATGAAAAGTCTGAAGCAGAACACTTCAAACAATGTTACCTATTTGTCAAATACAAACAAAAATTAAACCTGATCTGTGTAAGATGGTTTTTACATTATTGCTATTAGCAATCATATACGTTTTAGTCAGAATTTCAAATACTACTCCAAAAGAATACATTTTTTTGTTTACACCATAAATGACAAACTGAGATAAGCAAAATTACAATGTCAATTAAGCTAATTTAAACACTTGCCACATTTCACATTTATAACAGTAAACGTAGGAACCAAGGTCCTCTAAATAAAACCACACTTATATACAGGAACCTCGACTTATTTTTGCAGGCAACCTACATCATGTAGCGTAAAAGTACATGACGTGTTAGTGATTATATACGGGTTATTTGACAAGCATAGAATCATTCTTTACTTTAGGTCTTAACTAACCACAAGTGACAGATAATTTGCAGCTCTGCTGCCAATTGGCATTAAGAATTCCATCCAAATGAGTACATTATTCCATTTGTCACAGAAAGTCGATTTGATCGTGCACATACTCATGTATTAATGCATCTTAAAGAAGAGTACACTTTTAAAATTTCACCAGTGAGAAAAATAGAAAAAGCTTCTATTTTCATATGTAAATCACAAACAAAAAGGCCATGTAGTGACATATTATATTTGGACACAAATGAGAAATAAAGATTATAGTGATGCTAAGACATTATGACAGGCAATCATAAATCTCAAACAAAGAGTGCTGGAAATATCTCCTCACTATCCAAGGGTCCAAATACTCTTTTCAGGTGAAGCAGCGATTTACTTGTACTTCTTTCAATTTAGTATACTGTATTCACTGCTCATAATGCAGTCGCCTCTACATTGGGGAGACCAAACGCAGATTGGTGACCGTTTTGCGGAACACCTCCGCTCAGTCTGAAAGCATGACCTCGAGCTTCCGGTTGTTTGCCATTTTAACACTCCCCCCTGCTCTCATGCCAACATTTCTGTCTTTGGCCTGCTTCAGTGTTCCAGTGAACATCAACGCAAGCTCGAGGAACAGCACCCCATTTACCGATTAGGCACGCTACAGTCTTGCGGACTGAATATTGAGTTCAATAACTTCAGAGCATGACTGGCCTTTTTTCATATTTTATTATTTAACCGTGTGCCTGCTTTTCATCTAGCCAGAGCTGCTCATTATTCTGCTATTAACACTCTCTCTCGACTAATGCTTTGTCTTTCATCACAAGCATTAACACACTCTTTGTCTTTGTCCCAGGACAGCTTTGTTATTTAATCTCTCCTGCCCTCTGCCCTATCAAACACCTTCCCCTTTGCTCTCTCCCCCACCCTTTCACTTGCTTAAAACCTAATTCTTTTCTAACCTTTGCCAGTTCTGATGAAAGGTCACAGACCTGAAACGTGAACTTTGCTTCTCTCTCCACAGATGCTGCCAGACCTGCTGAGTATTTCCAGCACTCTTAGTTTTTATTTCAGATTTCCAGCATCTGCAGTATTGTGCTTTTATTGTAATCATAAATCTCAACACGACAGAGCTGTTTCCACTCCTGCACCTGGATCAGAAAGCCCAGAGCAGAATTTATAATCTAGGCTGAAACCCCAGTGCAATAGAGAGAGATTGCTAAGACATTAAACAGAAATCATGCCCATCCATTCTGGTGGCTCAGGTGGATGTTGAAAATCCCGGGGCAAGCGGTTCTCTCAGTGCCCTAACAAACATTCTTCTCGTCAAACACACGCAGCAGAAAACAGATTATTGTTCTCATTGCTGCGACAAACATTCCCTGGTACATTTATCCTCATAACAGGGACTTCAGAAAAATTCATTATTGGTGGAAAATCATTCATGTATTTGCTAAAGTAATAAAAAGATACCAGATTATCTGGGCATTGCTGGTGAAGGATCTTCCTGTACACCAAGTTAACTACCATATTTCTTACATTACAACAGTGATTATGCTTCAGAAGTACTAAATTTTCTCTAAAGCTCTTGAGGCATCCTGAAGTCACGCAACAAGGTTTTTTTAATATCAGGGCTTTGATACCTGAATATAGTGACAAACTTAAGAGTATTTGGCGAGAGCATGCGCGAGCTTGAAATAGTTTAAAAATTCAATGTGAAATGGAAAGCACAATTAATGCTAGCTGGATGTAGAAAAATCAGGACAAATTACGAAAAATCTCTATCTAAATGATTGGGGTGGCAAGGTGAGATTTTAACTGCCAGTGGGTATCCAGCAATAAATCACAAATTTCAGTTAAATTCCTTCCAGTAGCAGATTGAGGCCCTGTAAATTTTAACCACTGGGGCTATTTAATATGGCGTCAGTTGACTTCCCCCCACCACACCATTCCTCTACACCCCCCAGCAAATCCTCTGGGTGGCAAATGGGAGGAACACAGCCACTAGTTTGTGAAAATTTGGAAAGAACTTGAAGCGCATTAAGGTGGATAAATCCCCAGGGCCTGACCAGGTGTATCCTAGGATGCTATGGGAAACAAGGGAGGATATTGCTGGGGCCCTGGCAGAGATTTTTGTATCATCGTTAGCCACGGATGAGGCACCGGAAGACTGGAGGTTAGCTAATGTTGTGCCTTTATTTAAGAAGGGCAGCAGGGATAAGCCAGGGAACTACAGGCTGGTGAGCCTTACATCAGTGGAGGGAAAGTTACTGGAAGGGATTCTGAGAGACAGGATTTATATGCATCTCGAAAGGCATGGTCTGATTAGGGATAGTCAGCATGGCTTTGTGCGTGGGAAATCATGTCTCACGAATTTGATTGAGTTTTTCGAGGAGGTGACCAAGAGGATTGATGAGGGCAGGGCGATGGACACGGTATACATGGAATTTAGCAAGGCCTTTGACAAGGTCCCGCATGGTAGACTGGTCCAGAAGGTTCGAACACATGAGCTAGCCAATTGGATACAAAATTGGCTTGGTGATAGGAGGCAGAGGGTGGGAGTGGAGGGTTGTTTTTAAGATTGGAGGCCGGTAACCAGTGGTCTGCCGCTGGGATCGGTGCTGGGCCCTCTGTTGTTTGGCATATATATTAATGACTTGGATGTGAATATAAGGGGCATGATTAGTAAGTTTGCAGATGACACCAAAATTGGTGGTATAGTGGAAAGTGAAGAAGGTTGTCTCAGGTTACAACAGGATATAGATCAAGTGGGCAAGGGAGTGGCAAATGGAATGTTATGCAGACAAGTGTGAAGTGATGCATTTCGGGAAGTTAAACTGGGGCAGGACATTACAGTGAATGGCAGAGCCCTCGGGAGCATTCTTGAGCAGAGAGACCTTGGGGTGCAAGTACATAGTTCCCTAAAAGTGGCAAGAAAGGGTGGTGAAGAAGGCATATGGCATGCTTGCCTTCAACGGCCGAGGCATTGAGTACAAGAGTTGGGACGTCATGTTACAGTTGTACATAACGTTGGTTAGGCCACATTTGGAGTACTGTGTGCGGTTCTGGTCACCGCACTACAGGAAAGATGTGATTAAGCTAGAGAGGGTGCAGAAAAGATTCACAAGGATGTTGCCTGGTTTGGAGGGCTTGAGTTATAAAGAGAGATTGGATAGGCTGGGTCTGTTTTCCCTGGAGTGAAGGAGGCTGAGAGGGGACATGATAGAGGTATATAAAATTATGAGAGGCATAGATAGGGTAGATAGCCAGAGTCTGTTTCCCATGTTAGGGGTGACTAAATCTAGAGGGCATAGATTTAAAGTGAGAGGGAGGAGGTTTAAAGGGGATCAAAGGGGTAAATTTTTCACACAAAGAATAGCGGGTATCTGGTATGAGATGCCAGAGGAGGTGAAGGAGGCAGGAACAGTAGTGACATTGAAGAGGCATCTGGACAGGTACTTGAATGAGCAAGACATAGAGGGATATGGAATGAATGCAGGCAGGTGGGATTAGTATAGATAGGCATTATGGTCGGCATGAACGTGGTGGGCCAAAGGGCCTGTTTCTATGCTGTACGACTCTATGACTCTATAGCTTGGCTGCCCGTCAGCATTCATGTAACTGAGGAGACCAGAGTTTAAGGGGAGTTGGGGGGGTGGGGGGCGGTGGTGTTGGTGGGGAGGGATATGGAAGCGATGAGGAGTTCATGACGGGAAGGGATTGGGAGGCCTAGACTTTCCTTGTGAGGCCCAGAAGGAGCAGGTAATGAAAGATGAAAGAAAAGTAAGCAAAACATACCTCGAATGGCCTATTTTGCTCTTCTCGCTCGATACTACCTGGCAAGAAAGTGTAAGCAAGTTCCCTGCTCAAATCAACAGTTTAAACTGCAACTACGACCCAATGATGTCACTGAGCCATGATCTACATACTTAAACACTTACATACTCCTTCTTTATCCATCCCTGGAAAAAAAACTATCCCCAATTCACTTACAACTGCACTTTGAAATCCCAACTGTCTAGCCTTTGGCCCTCCATTCACCATAACATTTCTAAAGGTATTGATTTGCTCAATCACACCCTCACCTCCAAATGCCCAGGTCCCCAGTGAACCCATCACTCTCTCTTACCCTGGCTATTCACCCAGTATGGCCCTCATCTCTGCTCCCTTAAGTCAAGAGATGCAGAATTGAAAGGATATGGTGGAAAATTGCTTTAGCCATCTACTGCCATATCTGACTGGACTAGATAAAACACTATCGGTTCGGCTCTTGTCTGCTAACACCATTCACTGTTCCAGGATCATTCTAGAATGCAAAGGTAACTGCCAGCTTCTCTTTACTGCAAACTGCCTTTTAAAAGCCCTGTCCCCTCCACCCAACAATAAATGCAAGGGGCTCATGGACCTCTTTATTACTAAGGTCAAGAACATCTGATCAGCTGCCTCTGCTGCGTCTTCCCTTTCACTAGCCCACCGGACCTCACATCTTTCCCTAGTTTCTCTCCTATCCACCTCTTGCTCTGTCGCCCATTTCCACTAAACTGCTAACCACCCAACTTCCCGCCTGGTCCCCAGGTTAGCTGATATCATTAACAGTTCTCTCTCTTCAGGTATTGTCCTCTTTAAATCTGTCATCATCACCCCTCTCAAGAAAACAACCCTTGACCCCAGTGTCATTGGAAATCATCTCCAATCTCCCTTTCCTCTCCAAAGTCCTTGAACGTGCTGTCACCTCCCAAATTCATGCCCATCTTTCCTGGATAGAGACCAACTTTCTCAGATAGAGTCTGTGCCAAACTTCGCACGATTAGACTTTCTATTCTCTTGCTGCTTCCTTGTCACTCCAACTACTCCTAGACTCCACACCAATTAGTTTAAAAGGGAGCAACTCCATATTTTTGTTCAAGAAAGGAACAGAATGAATGAGATGCAGAATGATACAGAGATAAACTGAGATGATAAGAGAAAGTACACGAGGTAGAGAGAGAAAAAGAGACAATAACAGAATAAGGGCAACATAAACAGTTAAAGAATGGGAAACAAGCAGAAAGTCAGAGAGAGAGAGAAACATATTTTTCTTTTACTTTATATCCATGATCAATGTTATAGGAAAACAACGAACTTATTTTAACGAACAAAACAATTGAGGGACTCAAGTGATATCATTAACCACAAAAGCAGAATCTGAATGGTTCATGAAACTCATCAGACCCTGAAATGATGTTATAGGCCGTGACTCACTGCAGCTGAACTTTTACTTTATGTAATATAAAAACAGACACTTACTGGCAATAGTGCAGTCAGAACAAAGGCAGCTTGGGCCATTATTGGAATAGACTTGCTCGAGGTGATTAATGTGCTATTTCTGATTTGGATCCTCAACTACAAAAATGTTATTTATTTTATCAAGCCATTCCTCCACCTAGAGGTTTGCCATCAGTTAGCACTATGAAGCCAGCATTTGGACAGTATGTAATAAGGTTGACGATGAAAGTCCTCAAGTACAGTAAACTATTTGACAAGAAAACACAGTGAACACAGCAACATTTTCCAGTGTACAAAAATGTAAACTGACCATCTATTGTACTAATAGATCAGTACAATGACATAGCTCGCTTACAGTCATCTTGGAGCACATTTCTCTGAACAAAATTTGTGCCAAAAGGTAAAACATCTGCTTCTCCTCAGTTATAAATGGATATCTCAGATATGAACAGCAAATTCAGTTTTGGCAATCAAATCACTTACCTGCAAGTGCTCAAACACTCGATGCTGGACTTGAAAATGATCACATTAACCATGTGCATCCTGACTGAACAAAAACATATCAATGGCCCAGGTTTTACTGGACTGGTGTATCTTGCGGTATGGCCTATTATTCGGATTTTTTTCCTCACCTTTCAAATTGAAAATTTTTTGTGTCGCAGATTGGTACAAGTGTGAGCTGATAGGGGAGGTGAGGTTAACAGGCCATCTGGGACCTTAGGGAACAATGGGACTAACAGTCTACCCCATTCACCAACAATGCTTCAAGATAAAATCACAGAGACAATTGAGAAGGAAATAGGATGAATTAAAGTTAAATTAGATAAGAAAGAGGAAGAAAGAACAAAATTAAGACACTGAGAAAAAGACAGAAAGGAAAAGTAAGAGAAAATGTAAAGAATTTAAAATTAGGAGAATGTTCCAAATTCTCTAGGCATGATTTACTACCTGCAAGAATGAGATTCCACAGTTTCATCTGCTCCCTTTCTTGGCCAGAGAGGTTGTCTGGCATTGTAGGAACAGTCTTTATATCATTAAGTGATATAATTATGGTAATTAATGCGCAAATGCAGCAATTTCTTCAAACTTATGGGTGGTTGATGGCAAGCTGCCATTTTTGCAAGGCTACCGGTGGCGCGGTGCAAATCATCTATTAATCTGTGGCAATTCTCACCACGTATTGCTGAACGATTTACACAGCAAATTCTGGGCCATCAAAATTCACATCTCTAACAGCATACATGAAACTCCAGAACTGAAAACGGTCAATAAAACCATCATTGGTTCTACAATAAATGTCTGCCCTGCACATAGAAAAACATTAATAGTTTTAACTGAAATGCAATAAATATTTCTTTGGTGATTTACACAAAAATGTACAAAGTCTTTAGTTGACTTCTTACTTTTTCAGGTATTACTGCTGTAGGATTCAGTGTTTTTAGCTGCATTCCATGTCCTGTGTAGTTGTTTGCACACTTACCTGATCTGGTAAAGTGAAGTTGGTTCATATATTTTATTACTAAGGTTAAAAATAAGGTAACTGCAAGTTGGTAATCTACAAACTGTTGATGACATAGAATGTACTGCACAGAAACAGGCCATTTGGCCAAACTGGTCTATGCCGGTGTTCACACCTCCCACAAGCCTCCTCCAACCCTACTTCATCTAACCCTATCAGCATGTCCTTCTATTCCTTTCTCTCTCATGTATTTATCTAGTTTCCCCTTGAATGTATCAATGCTATTCATCTTAACTAATGCATGTGGCAGCAACTTCCAAATTCTAACCACTCTCTGGATAAAGAAGATCCTTTGGAATTTCTCTTGGATTTATTAGTGTCTACCTTTTCTTGATTTTTGATTTCCTTTCAAGTGGAAACGTCTATCCTACCAAACCCTTTTAAAATTAGAGTCAACCTATGGTAAAGACACGATAAAAATTAAATCATCATCTTTAGTAACTGTCATTATTGAAAGGAATTCTACAATAATAGAAAATTCTGTTTTAAAGGAATAAAGAGCAAAGGAGTGTTGTTTGGTGTGACCCTGAAAATTTTGTAAACGCTGCGTCAAGGGGGAAAAGAAATTCAAGTCAAAAAACTGAGCAGATGAACTGAAGCCAGAACAGCAGATAGAGCATACCTTCTTCAAGAATGGGCTTTGAAATTACAAAAGGAATCTCCTGCAGTGGCTCCATGTATTTATGGCCTGCACTGATCACTTTTATCTGGGGTAAGCAGATGACCAAAGTCCCAGGCATGCTCACTTCAGTGTGGTACCAATTCCTCACCGTCCCTGGGATGTCACCCGCCACGATTGTACTCGGCGAGGGCAGGCTCTCATTTGGAAAGAATACACAACATGATTGAACCTCCAGCTGAAAGAGAAAAATATAAAAGTGCCATCACAAATCAAATAACTGCTGCTTTTAGTTGAACTTTACAAGGAATTTCTATATTGTACTAACATCTGACAATAGCAGCATACAGGTGTCAGTTTGCATCAATCTACAAATTCAGTCTTCTGCTGGACTTTATTGAATTTTATTCAAAATATTGCATAGGTCCAATAAATAAATGAGTATATCTAAAAATAAGTTAGGATTCACTTGCAGAGGGAGGGGAGAGAATCAGTCACAGGAATGGATTGACAGGCTACCACATAACCCAAAACCACTTAATATTTTCTCAGTTAGTCGTCTGGTAGTACAGAATTTCAGAATTGCTGAAAATAGAGACATGTTGTCGAAGCTTTTCGTCTTGCACTCATCAGGACAAAGAAAATGTTGTCGAGGAGAATACTGAGATACAGACTACTAGGCTAGATGGGATTGAGGTTCGTTGGGGATATTACTGAAAGGCAGCTTCTTTCTAGTCTGTGATCATCACATTGATCAGCTAGTTCATCTTATTGGTACCTGTCATACAAGGCCCCCACCTGCCATGAATGAGGCACATTAAGTTTGTCATGAACACTGATTTTAAACTGTTACTGGAGTGAAAAAGACTTGTTAAATAGATTAGCCGTGCCTGGAAAAGATATTTGCATATTAACGGACAGTGTTTGGAAGGACAACGCAGCCATTCCCTGACATTCAACCCACAATGGACTTTTGATCACCAGACGTTGAAGGTGGGGGAGCTCACATTCCAGGTTGACTGCTAAGATGGCCGAATACACAAATGGACATGGTCAAACCAGTTAGTCAAAAGACTAACCTGCTGGGCAACCTGAGTTTTTTTAATTTGTACAAACAGTTTGGGCAAAAAGCTGTTTGCTCCTGGACTGAGAAGATCTCTCTTGTCTGCTCCTATCTCTTTCTCACAAGCTTCTGAATCTACTGAAGACACATGAACCCCAAGACAGAAAAGTCTCCTACAGCAAACAAGGTTTAAGAAGAATACTTGGCCCCAATGAAAAGCAAGATCTACCTACAATCAAAGACTCTACAGTGAGCTCGAAGAACTGCTGCAACAACTCTTCAGATATTGCCTCAAACCTTTCCACTTTATCTTTCTTCTGTTCTTTTCTGTCTCTTGCATATGTATATTGCATATGCATGCTAGTGTGGGTGTGCCGTGTATCCGTAGGCGTTAACCGAATTAGGGTCTAAGTTTAATAAATTTCAACTTTTCTTCTTTAAACTTGTTTGTGCTGGTTTCTTTGCCTTATATTGGAAAGTGGTGAACAAGGATTCACCAAGGGGGAGCTAAAATCACAGTGTGTTTAAAAATAAAACCCTGTTACTGTAAGACCAGGTGAAGGCTGAAAGAGAACCCTAGACCTCTTTCTCGCCTGGTCATAACAGTACCATATAAGAGCTCTGTGACAAAGAAAACCTTGTAAAGAGCCACTAATTGAATTTAATATAGAACCTGGCTTACTGATGTTTAGCAGCTTACTAGTTAACATGCTTGCAATCTTTCTTCGATTTAGTAATTTGGCCTTCCTTACTAAACTCGACCAAACATAACTTCTGTGTTTAGACAAGAATAGAAATATATGTCTCTGATTGGAGATAAAAGTCAATGGAGGTGACGGGAAGGGGTCCATCCTACAGACAGGTCATAGAAAAATGGACAGAATTGTGACAGTAGTAAAAATCCGAGAATCATATGTACTAAGAATGGAATTTGACTTAGGAGTCACCAAAAAATGAGTGGCCCTGATCATGTCATCCCCACTCCTGTGCCTTGATTTCCTGTCAGAATAATTTTTCTGTCGATAGCAGACCCAGCAAGCCATACATATCAACCATTGCCTTGCTCTGCTACTGTTCATATTTAAATACCAACTTTCTATTTCAATTTCTGACTTTGATCTGGTTCCTGACGCTGTTTTAAAAAAAGCAGCTACAAGCAGAGATTGAAAATCCGACACAGAAGATGGCACTGGCATTGGAAGGGAAAAGTGCAATTTAAATAGCAATATGGAAGAGCTGATTGGAACGTACTGTTTGAAATTAGAAAGAACAGAGACACATTATATTTGTGGACACCAGCCAAGATGAAGGTGAATTGTGAGAGAAGATGAGAATTTTGGTCTGCAACGTTGACCTTCATCTTATGAGAGGGTCAAGGACTTTTTTTTAAATGGTGGGATCAAATTATACATTAGTCACTTTATATGCAAGCAGATACAATACTTCTTCATCCACCCCCCTCCCCCCCCACCCGCCCATTCTAGATACAGCTTGCACCAATAGGCACCTACTTTGCATCATTAAAAGCCTAAATTTCCTTTCTTAAACATCTGAATGGTTCAATCTAAGGAGCTCTGCAGGACAAGTAGCAACTCCTGGGAGTTTATTGCAATGTTAAGCCACATAAGTTGTGTCGCCCAGGACTACTCAGGTGCCATGTGAAAAGTAGGTAGCCATTAGAGAAGGTTCGCTGCCTTCCTTAAAAATTACTTTTATGTTTTCCATTAGGTGGTTCCTGTAAAATGGTAACATAACACAATTTCAAATGAGGACAAAAACAAGCTGATGTTTTACTGTAATAAACTGCAGCTGCAGTGGCAACGAGCAGAGCTGAAATACTCTTTCCATAAAAACTGAGAGATGGAACAGGAACCTGCTCTATCTAGGGAATGGTGTTTTAGAATCATTACGCTATGCCTTGCTCATTCTGGAAAAAATTGTTATTAATCAACAAAGAGATACTGGATGGATGATTAGCTATAAATTGTTTATGTAATAATGTGTTGACAAGCGGAGGATTACATAAATCTAAAACTCAAACTGTTAACATGTGCTTACCATTGCCATGTTCTGTATGACCTTTAGTACTAGTTTTTTTGTATAAAAAAAAACACTTGTGGAGGACATTTGATAAAATACAGCACATCAGTACAGTAACTAACTTCATAGTTACAAATCTGCAGAAATTTAAACATCTGTAACATTACAAAGAGAGTTTTAAATCCAAAATAAACAACCTTGGATCAATAAACCACTGATCAAAGGCATAATTAAGCTCTGCATGTGCCTTAAATAGCATTATACCAGAAACAAACAAAGGCTTTTAATGCAACAATCTATTTATTTTTTTAATTCAACTTCTATTTTTCAGTCATGAATTCTTGTCATTTGTTTAAGCAACACTGTACCAAATAATAGCTTAAAAGATGAACATTTACGATCTGCATGCCAGACTGGCATATAATCAAAGCTTTCAGCATTATCACACACTAAGTCATTCAGCAAATGAAGATTCTGTGATTCAGAGTGCAGCTGAACACATTTAGGGGGGCTGCATTGTCAGGAATTTCCGGCTTGCTAGCCAAAAATTCCAGATATAAACAAACTGACCACTCAACAGTATCCAGGATGGCAATGGACTACTAGCCTCCTTGGATCTTTTCAATATATCTTGCCGCCCAAACGTAAAGATCCTCAAAATATGCCTCCACAGTGTAGCAGAACTGAAAAAAGCAAGAAAACTTTGCACAATTCACTAACATTTGATTTTAGATGTTAGTATGTTAAATGATTACAAATATTTGAAAGAAATATTTACATGGATATTCTACATGAAGAATGCACTATTTAGACCCCCTGAGAAATTGTAAACTTGGAAAGAATATGACAATCTTCAATTCTCCAGCCATCTTGGATGCTGTTGCTGTTGGCAACAGCTGAGGCAATATGAAGTTTAAAACGCAGTTGTTCACCTCCGTCATTCCCAGCTAGTTGGAACAGCTTTTTTCACACTGGTGGGACCTGCTTCAGAAACTTAGCTATTTAGGCTTTGTCTCAAATATGAAATTCGTCATTTAACCCTTAATATTTCAGTCATACTGACCAGATTACTTCTCAAACAAAAGGCTTGGACTTTTACAATGTGATGCTGAAACAAGTCTCATTCTAGAGTCTTGAACACATAATCTAGGTTGATACTCCAGTGCAGTACTGACTGAGTGCTACAATATTGGAGGGGCCATTTATCACGGGGCATTAAACCAACAGCCCGAAAGCCTTCTCATGTGGACATAAAAGATCCGTCAACACTATTTTAAGAACAGGGGAGTTCGCCTAGTGTCCTGGCCAACTTTTATCCCTCAACCAACAGATGATCTGGTTATATATGTCATTCCGGTTTGTTGGAGTCCCTGTGCGCGCTTACTGGCTGCCGTGTTTCCTACAAGAGTGACTATATTTCAAAAGTACTTCATTGGCTGTAGAGTGCTTTGGGATGCCCTGAGTCATGAAAGGCACTACAAAAATGTAAATTCTTTTTTTTTGTATTATTCCAAATGTTAGGAATAGCCTGACATCAAATCAAACAGAAATCCCATACTGCTAAAACAAAGCTTTTTACAACAATTTTAAGTGAAGGAAAGAAATTCTCCTCTGTTCACTCTGTCTTTCCTCATCCTCTCTCTCCTTTCAAAACATTTTTCCTTCTTAAAAAAAACAAAGTCTTTATTTACTTCTGAACTTCCTGGATACCACCATATATGTTCAGGTTGGGTACCAGCTTGAACAGGTATCCTCTGACTGAGGACTCCAAAATGAGTTCTTCCTTCAATAAATTTTCTTTTTATTCTTCATAGGATGTGAGCGTTGCTGCCAAGGCCAGCATTTATTTCCCTTGAGAAGGTGGTGGTGAGCCGCCATCCTGAACTGCTGCAGTCCATCAGTGCTGTTAGGAAGGGTGCATCAAAATTTTGATCCAGCAACAGTGAAGGAACAACAATATAGTTCCGATCAGGATGTTGTGTAGCTTGGAGAGAAACTTGCACATGGTGGTGGTCCCATGCATCTGCTGCCCTTGATCTTCTAGGTGTTCGAGATTATGGATTTGGAAGGTACTGTTGAAGGAGGATTGGAGAGTTGCTGTATCTTGTAGATGGTACATACTGCTGCCACTGTGTGCCCATGGTGGAGGGAGTGAACGTTTGCTGAATGGGGTGACAATTAAGTGAGCTGCTTTGTCCTGGATGGTGTCAAGCTTCTTGAGTGTTTTTGGAGTTGCACTCATCCAGGCAAGCAAACAGTATTTCAACACACCTGACTTGTGCCTTGTAGATAGTGGACAGGCACTGAGGAGTCAAAAGGCGGGTTACTTGCTGCAGAATTCCCAGTCTCTGACCTTCTCTTGTAGCCACAGTATCTACATGGCTGATCCAGTTAAGTTTCTGGTCCATGGTAATGTTGATGGTGGGCGATTCAGCAATGGTAATGCTGTTGAACGTCAAGGGGAGATGGTTAGATTCTCTCTTGTTGGAGATGGTCATTGCCTGGCATGTGTGTGGTATGAGTGTCACTTGCCACTCATCAGCCCAAACCTGAATGTTGTCCAGGCCTTGCTGCATATGGACATGGACTGCTTCAGTATCTGAGGAGTTGCAAACAGTACTGAACACTGTGCAATCTTCAATGAACATTCACATTTCTGACCTTACGTTAGAGGAAGGATGAAGCAGTGAAGATGGGTGAACCTAGGACACTATCTTAAGGAACTCATGCAGCGATGTCCTGGGGCGGAGATGTTTGCCTTTCAACAACCACAACCATCTTCCTTTGTGCTAGATATGACTCTAACCAGTGGATGGTCGGGATGTTCACAGGGCCCATAGCCTTTGCTGTATCCAGTGCCTTCAGCTGTTTCTTGATATTGTGAGGAGTGAATTGAATTGGCTGAAGACCGCCATCTGTTGGCCTGGAGACTTCAGGAGGAGGCCAAGATGGATCTCACATTCAGCACTTCTGGCTGAAGATGGTTGCAAATGTTTCAACCTTGTCTTTTACACTGATGTGCTGGGTTCCCCCATCATTGAGGATCGGGATGTTTGTAGAGCACCCCCTCCTGCCCACTACCTTTCATTACTGGATATGGCAGGACTACACAGCTGTGACCTGATTTGTTGGTTGTGGGATCACTTTGCTCTGTCTATCTCACGCTGCTTCAGCTGTTTAGCATGCATGTAGTCCTGCATGTACCTTCACCAGGTTGGCACTTCATTTTTAGCTATGCCTGGTGCTGCTCTCCTGCACTCCTCACTGAACCAGGGTTGATCTTCTGGCATGATGACAATGAAAAAGTGAGAAATATGGCAGGAGGTTACAGATTACAGTGAATACAATTCTGCTGCTGCTGCGAATGGCCCACAATGCTCATGGTTGCCCAGTTTTGAGCTGCAAGATCTGTTCTGACCCTATCCCATTTAGCACAGTGGTCTCCACAAGGACTGTACAGTTGTCCTGCCTACCAATTCTGTCATGGATAGATGCATCTGTGACAGGTAGATTGCTGGAGATGAGGGCAAGTAGGTTTTTTCCTCTCGGTGTTCTCAACCCTTGCTGCAGGCCCAGTCTGGCAGATATGTCCTTCAGGACCCGGCCAGCTTAGTCAGCAGTGGTGCTACCAAGCCACTCTTGGTGATGGGTATTGAAGACATCCACCTAGAGTACATTCTGCGCCCCGAAATCCTCAGTGTTTCTTCCAAGTGGTGTTCAACAGGGAGGAGTACTGATTCATCAACTAAAGAAGTGCTGTAGGTAGTAATCAGCAGCAGGTTTCCTTGCCCAAGTTGCCTAATGCCATGAAATTTCATGGGATCTGGAATCAATGTTGAGGACTCCCAGGGCCACTTTCTCATGACCGTATACCATGCCACCACCTCTGGTGGAATGGTGATGGAGGAGTATGGTATGATTCCTTGAGTACGAGTATCACTATGTCTGACTGTTGCTTGACTAGCCTGTGGGACAGCTCTCCCAATTTTAGGACAAGTTCCCAGATGTTAGTGAAAAGGTCATTGCAGCATCAACTGGACAAGGTGTGCCTTTGTCATTTCCTGTGCCTAGGTCGGTGCCGGGTGGTCTGCCGGTTTTATTCTTATTTGACTTTTCTGTAGCAGTTTAATAGAACTGAGTGGCTTGCTAGGCCATTTCAAAGAGTAATTAAGAGTCAAACACATTGTTGTGGGTCTGGAGTCACATGTAGGCCAGACCAAAGAAAGACAGCAGACTTCCTTCCCCAAAGGACATTAGTGAGCAAGGTGGGTTTGTATGGCAATCCGGTAGTTCCATGGTCACCATTGCTGAGACTAGATTTTCATTCCATATTTATTAATTAATTAAATTTAAATTCCACCAGCTACCATGAGCATTATTTCTGTCCTCTGGATTACTAGTCCAGTAACCTTGCCACTGTGCTAAAATTCCCACAATTCAAATAAAGGCACATAGTCACATCATAAAGGAACGAAAGGATGTGGCAGAAAGCACTACTGTCCAAATCAACAGCTTCAGTTTCTAGTGTGCAGACTATTTATTTTGTACTGTTAAAGAAACTGAAGCAGTGAATTCTGATGAAAGGTCACTGACCTGAAACGTTGACTTTGCTTCTCGCTCCACGGATGCTGCCAGAGGTGCTGAGTATTTTCCAGCACTTTTTGTTTTTACTTCAGATTTTCAGCACCTGCAGTATTTTGCTTTTATATTGCTGAAGCAGTGAGTGTTGGCTCAGTGGGAGCACTTATGCCTCGAATAAGATGTTTGATGCACCACCCAAAGCAAATCTCATTCACAGTATTGATCATTGGCTAAACAAGCATAATAAGGGATACGGAACCAAGGTAGGTAGATGAAGTGAAGATACAGATCAGTCAAGATCCAACTGAATGATGGAACAGACACAAAGGGCTATTCCTGTTCCTATTACTCACCAAGGAATATAATTCTTGTGGGCAAAGATGAAACTGCAGTTGTCAAAGGAGTTAAGCCTCTTGTTGAAATCTGAAGAAAATACTGGCAAAGCAACCTGTTGCCAATGTTCAACAGTAAATTTCATACATACCTTAAATACCTATAACATTTATTATAAACTTTCATAACATTCTTTTAATTTTAAATTAGAAGTACATTGGGAAGGGGGGCAAGTGGAAATAAAACATTTGAGGAGTGTAGAGAATCTATTGATGTGCAATCTGGGCATTCAACGGGAACAGACTGCAATGTAGTTATACTGTTTATGCAACAATGCAGAAAGGCCAAGTGTAGGAAAAATCAGTAAAGATAATTCTTGCTCTCTTATCAGCATTATTTATGTCTAAACAACAGTATAAAAGAGTGAAACAGTCTGGTGTAAGATCATATTTTGTTAAAATAAATATATAGACAATGTTAATGGTCACTTATACCTTATATGCATTTCTGCTTAAACTCAAACTGATAGAGTTATACTGTAACAGACCTGAGAAATATTTTCACCAGCAGACTTGTTCAAGAGGTAACTGAAACACTGCGAACTTCAATTTCAAATCAATTTATCATTCTTTTCCTATTCACAGATAGATTCCGGTTGCTTCTATGTTGGTTAGTTAAACAGTTCACGGAATATAAAATCACGAGTTAAAATGTAAATAGAAAATCAAATCTATAGCTGTAAATCATGTTATAACTCAACATACTGTTCATCAAGGGAAAGAGAATGAAGTAATATGCCAGTAACAGTGCTCATGCTGAGGGTCAGATCCTGTTCATGGAAACCATCTGGTTCAGTCCCTTCGAGCCACACCAAACACAAATGATCTTTTAAAAAAATATCCTATTCATTAATGCATCACAGCTGCAACGAGTGTTACTTCATTTTTCCATGGTAACGTCCTTTCTGTTTCAAGGATCTAATTTCAGTTTGGTAGCAACATATTCCTCCATCAATATTGAACACATTCATGTGTTAAATATTAAGAGTTATTGCAAATTCCTGAAATAGAATAGTTTCTTTTTAATTATGGTTACATCAGAACTTGTAAATCTTGAATATATCATGTTCATCTTTTTTTTTATACGATAGTGAATTATTTCTACTGGCTGATGGCTTCATCATACTTTTCAGTTTTTAATAGGAAGTTAATTTAATTTTTATATCTTTTTTCATACTCTAAACATAGTTTAAAATTCCATTCCCTCATCAACAATATTTTACTCACTACAATCAAAATAGCATTGAGGGTAGCTCTGATTTCAACAATTAGGCACCTGCTTTAGTAACTGCTCAGTCACAATTCTACTGATCCTATGATAATTAGCAAGTTCTAGAAAAGTCCTCAACTCTGTCCAGCTACTGTAAGAGAACGTGGCAGCCATAATTCAAATATTGTTTTGCTTTCACATAGCACAAGTAGTAATTGTAAAATGATAACTAACCCAAAGTTAATGAGCAAACCCCTCCCAAAAAAGTCATTTAAAATAACTAAGGAAAAATGAGCTGCTCTTCCCAACCTGATAGGTTACAAACGAATGATACTCGTACAGGTTCCACAGAAAGTTAGCATGCAGGTACGGCAAGCAATTAGGAAGGCAAATGGCACGTTGGCCTTTATTACAAAGGGATTGGAGTACAAGAATAATGAACTCTTGCTACAATTGTATAAGGCTTTGGTGAGACCACACCTGGAGTACCGTGCGCAGTTTTGGTCTCCATATCTAAGGAAGGATATACTTGTATAGGAGGCAGTACAGCGAAGGTTCATTAGATTGGTTCCTGGGAAGAGAGGGGTGTCATCTGATGAGAGGATGAGTAAATTGGGCCTATAATCGCTGGAGTTTAGAAGAATGAGAGATGATCTCATGGAGGCATATAAGATTATGAAGGGGCATGACATTATCAGAGGTTGTTTCCCCTGGCTGGGGAATCTAGAACACAGGGGCGCAGTCTCAGGCTAAGGGTCCATCATTTCAGACTGAGACGAGGAGAAACTTCTTCACTAAAAGGGTTGCGAATCTTTGGAATTCTCTACCCCAGAGAGTTGTGGATGCTCCGTCGTTGAGTATATTTAATGCTGAGGGAGACAGTTTTTTTTTGGGGGGGGGGGCAGTGGAGGGGGGGGGGGGAAGAGCTCTCAGGGAATCAGGGGATATGGGAAGTGGGCAGGAAAGTGGAGTGGAGGCAGAAGATCAACCATGATCATAATGAATGGTGGAGCAGGCTTGAGAGGCCAAAATGGCCTACTCTGCTCCTATTTCTTATGTTGTTATGTTCTTATAAATGTTTAAGGTGTTAGGAAGGTAAATGTAAAAGCTGGACTAGAAAATATTAATGGTTGCAACCCTTTCTCCCAAGTTTTCAAAATGCAAGCAGAACTTGTAGAAATTATGTTTTTTAAAAAATGAAGTGCATACTACAAATATCACTCTAAATTGAAAATTGTAAAAAAATATTGTCCATCATCAACTCTGTTTTAATGCCATTTTTTGCACAAAGTGAATTTTTACTACTTTTCTTCGATATCTATAAACTGTGTTTAGCCTTGGCACTAGTAATATGTGCTTATGAATTTTAAGTATGGCAGTTCAGTTAATGATTGTGTGAACACAACCAGTAAGTGCGTTTTGTGAAAGTGAGCTCATTGTATGATCAGAGGAAGTTCCTTACAAGTTTGATTGAAACCTCATGAAGTCCAAATTATATGCTGCAGTTACCTAACAGCACTGCTGCTGCTGCCAGCAGTCTCCTCCGCGGCAATACAGTCAAGTAACTGAGATGAATCTACTGCCTCGGGAGGGTCCAAGACCAATTTCAAGAGTTGGTTTCTGCTAACATCTCTGGAGGCAATGGCGTCCCTGGCAGCAATATAAACATTGCTACTGAAATGCAGACAGCTCTTTCTTTTCTCATTTGCTGGCCAGAAAGAAAGTTAATAATCATGCAGAGGAACAGCCTGACAAGTCCTCTATTGGAGCTAAGCAAAAAAAAAAGTCCACTGCATGTTTCAAACAGCTATTCAAAGGTTTGCCCAAGCAGCTTTAATGTGACTGGAACTCACCAAATTTACTGAAACAAAGAACATTAATGTGCCTTTGGAAAGGGCAAAGGAAGAAATCCTCTTTTTATAACTGAACATGTAACTTTGGTCATCACCATTGCACAAGAATAAATGGCATATCTGAATTAATGACATCTTAATTTCAAAATTAGGTGTTAAAACTTCAAACTACCTGGTAGAATCACCATCCAATGTCTTGGAAAGATGCTGAGGTCCCTTGTTCCAACTATATCTAAAGCCTCACTGAAATCTAGAAGCAATATCTGGATTTTAAAAAAGCGTCAGATGTCCTTGAAAAATGAGGATGGCATGTCAATCAGGTCAAATGATATGTCAATTATGTGGCGGATATTTCCCCATACAGAAACTGATATTGTTAACAGTAATACTAAACGTTTCGCATTGACACGTTGATTGTCCATGACGTTGCAGAGAGGAAGTCGGGACTGTAAAGAAATGCCGTTCTAAAGTTGCTTAATGGTATCATCACTAACAGAGCTCAGCTGAACTCAAACAGAAAGAGGCTAAAGGCTATGAACATGGCAGCTCAAGGAAACAATGTTCTTGGTAGACCTCCGTGGCCAAGGCCTTAACTTGGAAACAGTGCTTCAGTGTTTAGTTTTTCATTATTGAAGGCTGAGAAGTTACAAGAGTAAACCAATCACCTGATAGGTCTGGGCTTTTTTTGTTGCTTCATAATTAACCTGGGGTCATTGACATGTCTGATCAAACTGATGACACCTAAAGGGATGGACTCTTGTAAGTACCTTTGTCACTTAGACTGGTTAATGGTAAAGTCAAGGAGTTGTAATTGAAAATTAAAGGCAAAAACGATTATATTTTTTGACACAAATATGTGTAGAAAAACTGGTAAAAAGAAGCATTCCAGGGCTTCTCCAAAAGTCAACAGAGAGAAAGATTACAGAAATTTGGTGACTTAGGAACTATACAAGCCAAATACACGCATATGCTAAAGTGTCACTGAATATACAAGGAGTTTGCATACAAGGAGGTTCCCTGAGAATAAAGGAAGTGAGATTTAATTACCTCCAGTCTAAATATAGCTACCAACGCTCAACTTGAATCTATCCAAAAAAGAAAGAACTTATATTTATACAGCATCTTTTACAAACTCAAGATGTCCCAAAGCACTTCACAGCAAATTAAGCATTATGAAATGCTGCCATTGTTGTGATGTAGGGAAACACGGCAGTCAATTTGTACACAGCAAGGTCCCAACGACAGCAAAGAGATTAATGGCCAGTTAATCTATTTTTGGTGGTGTTGCTTAAAGGATAAGCACTGGCCAGGATACTGCAACAGCTCAACTGCTCTTCTTCAATATGGCCATGGGATTTTTTTTTAAACTCGTCTTGGGATGTGAACATCGCTGACAAAGCCAACATTTACTGTTCATCCCTAATTGCCCTTGGTGAGACGTCTACAACTGAGTGGCTTATTAGGCCATTTCAGAGGGCAGTTAAGAGTGGGTCTGGAGTCTGACTGGGAAAGGATGGTGGATTTCCTCCCCTGAAGGGCATTAGTGAACCAGATAGGTTTTTATGACAAGCTGGTAGTTTCACGATCATTATTAATGTGACTAGCATTTTATTCCAGATTTATTATTTAATTGAATTTAAATTCCTCCAGGTGCCTTGGTGGGATTTGAACTCATGTCTCCAGGGCATCAGTAGAGCCTCTGGATTACTAGTCCAGTAATATTACCACTATGCTTCTGTTTCCCTGATCAAATCCCCCACCCCCCACCCCTTTTACATACATCCAAGAGGGCACAAGGGCCTCGGTTAATGTCACATCCCAAAATCAGCACCGTCAACACCACTGCACTGATGTATCCAGTACTGAGGGCTATTTATGATGAAATCGCTTTTGGGTCACAGAGAATGAGCGGTCAAAACCATGTCCAACAGTATCACTTTCCTTTCCAGTAATACATTTTTCATATTTATTGGAGTATTCAAAATCATCCCAAACGTCACATGATTTACGAGCATTGGTCCATTGTAACATGCTCATATGTGTATATCGTGAAGCTGATAAAAGTGAATTTCACCAACAGTAAAATTGCCTGTCTGATACTCCTCTCGGGCCTTGTGTCCACACTGCTCGCGTCTGTGCCATTGCCTCAACAATCCTCTCTACTATTCACTCTCTGAAGTTGCTGTTGCTTCTCCCACTGATTGAGGTGTTTTGCAGCACTTCCCAGACAGGAGGACTGCTAAGGCTACCAAAATTCACTAATAAAACAGCAAGCTTTTTTCAATCTTCCAGGCCCGCAAAATCTAAAATGCTACAACCGGCTGGGGTTGAACTGATGTGCACAAATACACAAACATAAAATAACCTTCGAAAGCCATATATTGTGAGAGGACCCAAGAACGGTCTCGTCAACAAACAAAGTTTACAGTACCAACAATAACTTGCATTATTATAGTGCCTTTAATATAGTAAAACATCCCAAGGTGCTTTACAGGTGCATTATCAGACAAAAATTTGGCCAAGAGCAACACAAGTAGATGTTAGGACAGGTGACTAAACACTTGGTCAAAGAAGTAGGTCTTAAGGGGCATCTAAAAGGAGAGAGACGTAGAAAGGCAGAGAAGTTTAGGGAGGGAATTCCAGAGGTTAGGCCCAAGGAAGCATGAGCACCAATGAACATATAAACTAGGAGCAGGAGTAGGCTATTTGGCCCCTCCAGCCTGCTCTGCCATTCTATAGGATCATGGCTGATCTGTTTGTGGATATAACTTCACTTTCCTGCCTACCCCTGATACTCTTTGACTCCCTTGTTTGTCAAGAATCCGTCTACCTCTGCCTTAAAAACATTCAATGACCTTGCCTCCACATCTCTGCAGGGAAGAGAGTTGCACAGACTCACAGTTCTCAGAGAAAAAATTCTCCTCATCTCTGTCTTAAACGGGAGACCCCTTATTTTTAAACTGTGCCCCCTAGTTTTAGTCTCTCCCACAAGGGGAAGCATCCTTTCAACATCCACCCTGTCAAGTCCCCTCAGGATTTTATATGTTTCAATAAGATCACTTCTCATCCTTCTAAACTCCAACCTTTCCTCATAAGATAACCCTCTCATCCCAGGAATCAGTTAGTGAACATTCGCAGAACTGCTTCTAATGCAATTATATCCTTTCTTAAGTAAGGAGATCAAAACTGTACACAATATTTTGGACGTGGTTTCACCAATGCCCTGTACAACTGTAGGAAAACATCTCTACTTTTATATTCCATTCCCTTTGCAATAAACAACAACATTGCATTTGCCTTCTTAATCATTTGCTGTACCTGCATACTAACGTTTTGTGTTTCATGTACTAGGACATCCAGATCCCTCTGCATCTCAGAGTTCTGCAATCCCTCTCCATTTAAATAATATGTTGCTTTTCTATTTTTCCTGCCAAAGTAGATAAGTTCACACTTTCCCATATTATACTCTATCTGCCAAATGTTTGCCCACTCACTTAACCTATCTATATCCTTTTGCAGACTCCTTATGTCCTCTTTACAACTTACTCTCCTACCTATCTTTGTGTCATCAGCAAATTTAGCAACCATATATTCTGTCCCTTCATTCAAGTCATTGATACAGATTGTAAATAGTTGAAGCCTCAGCACTGATCCCTGCTTGCCAACCTGAAAATGACCTATTTATGCCTACTCTCTGTTTTCTGTTAGCTAACCAATCCTCTATCCAAACTAATATGTTACCCCCTATACCATGGGCTCTCATTTTGCTTTGTAACCTTTGATGTGGTGCCTTGTCAAATGCCCTCTGGACACCACATCCACAGGTTTCCCTTTATCCACGTTGCTCATTACTTCCTCAAAGAACTCTAATAAATTAGTTAAACACGATTTCCCTTTCACAAAACCATGTTGACTCTGCCTAATTGCATTCAGATTTTCTAAATGACCTTCTTAATAATAGATTCCAGCATTTTCCCTATGACAGATGTTAAGCTAACTGGCCTGTAGTTTCCTGCTTTCTATCTTCTTCCTTTCTTGAATAGCAGAGTTACAGTTGCCATCTTCCAATCTGATGGGACCTTTCCAGAATCTAGGGAATTTTGGAAAATGAAAACCAATGCATCCACGATCTCGGCGGCCATTTCTTTTAAGACCCTAGGATGAAGTCCATCACCATCTGGGAACTTGTCAGCTTTTAGTTCTAATAATTCCACCAATAGTGGAGTGAGAGGCCAGAATTGGGAGAAGCACAGATGTCCCTGACAGCTGTAGGGGTGGAGGAGGTTACAGAGATAGGTAGGGATGAGGACATGGAGGGATTTGAATGCAGGGATGAGAATTTTAAAATCAAGACTTTGCTGGACCAGGAGCGAATATAGGTCAGCAAGCATTGGGCTGATGGGTGAATGGACTTGATGCCAGTTAGGAAATGGACAGCAGAGTTTTACATGAAACCATCATGAAAAGTACTATTTAAACTATTTTTAAAAAATAAACAGCACACTAGGAGCACATCTGTACCGAGGACCGGCACCACCTACCTGAAGTGTTAGGCGCTTGACTGCATCCCATACTAATCCAATGAATTCCTTCATTCTTTTCTCTGGACTGCTCCATTCTTCAGAGCTTTGCATTACTTTTATTGGTACAGAGAGTGGGCGAGATTCTTGAACAAGAACAAATGACATTGTCAGTTAGTGACCACAAGCCAATGTACAGAAGTATTACCTGCATTTCAAATTAATTACAGCTTTATGATGTTCTGTAAATTTCACCGCTGAAATGCTCAATTGTAACTAGATTCACAGTATTCATTCAAAACAGGATTCATTCTGATTTTACTGTTGTTTTCCTGACCACAGGCAGGTTCACAACATGTTATCAGTGCTAATGTAAGAAAGGGCTCTTGGTCATATCAACTTCCCAAAATACATGTTTATAAACAGCATCCTAATAGCAAAAACTATGTCTCAAATACATTCCCTAAATCTAGTCCATCATGTTAAACAAAATTATAGTTAGGAGCTTAAACATGAATAAAATACTTTTTTATTTATAAATCAACTGAAAAATCAACTCAAATAAAAATTTGAAGTGCATCCCCAGTTAAGACTTTGGGGTAACATATTTAATTTGGATAAAAGCAAAATACTGCAGATGCTGGAAATCTGAAATAAAAACAGAAAGTGCTGGAAATACTCAGCATGTCAGGCAGCATCTGTGGAGAGAGAAGCAGAGTTAATATTTCAAGTCTGTGACCTTTCATCAGAACTGGTAAAACTTTGAAACATTAACTCTGCTTCTCTCTCCACAGATGCTGCCCGTATTTCCAGCAGTTTCTGTCTTCAGTTTGGACGTGGGATTTAAACTGGAGCTTTAATAGAAAATTAAATAGAAAGGGAAATGAGGCTGGACAATCTGCAAACGCCCACGCCCAAGTTGAAAATGATCCGCTTCAACTTTTTGACTTAGTCCGCCATCCTCTTCAAAGTTATAAACGAGGTTTCATCAGAACCACAGGTTTTGAAAGCCAAGTTCAAAAATAACCCTCCAGTGTGGATCTAATCAGTTAATTTGATCCTCATTTCACACCAATCTCACCAGGATTAAGATTTCTCTTGAATTTACTCTCAGCCTTCTCTTCTCTAAGCAGAGCAACCCCAGCTTCTCCAGTCTATCCATGTAACTGAAATCCCTCATCCCTAGAAACATTCTCGTAAACCTTTTCTGCAGCCTCTCTAAAGCCTTCATATCCTTCCTGAAATATGGTGAACACAGTACTCCAGTTGAGGCCAAACCAGTATTTTATAATGGCTCATCACAACTTCCTTGCTTTTGTATTCTCTGCCTCTATGTATAAAGCCCAGGACCCCTTATGCCTTATTTCCACTTTCTCAACCTACCCTGCCACCCTCAACGGTTCGTGATCTCTCTGTTGTTACACTCCCTTTAGAAATTGTACCCTTTATTTTATATTGCCTTTTCTTGTTCTCTACTTATGAAACCAAGGATCCTGAATGCCTTTTTAGCAGCCTTCTCAACTTAGGCCAGGGGTTCAAGGCCCACTCCAGAGACTTGAGCACAAAATCTAGGGTGATACTCCCAGTGCAGTACTGAGAGAGCTCTGCACTATTAGAGGTGCCGTCTTTCAGATGAAATGTTAAGCCGAGGCCCCATCTGCTTTCTCAGCTGGAGGTAAAAGATCCCATGGCACTATTTGAAGAAGCACAGGGGATTTTTTCCTGGCATGCTGGCCAACATTTATTCCTCAAACAACACCTTGAACAGATTATCTGGTCATTTATTTCATTGCTGTCTGTGGGACCTTGCTGTGCGCAAATTGGCTACAGCATTTCCTACATTACAACACGAACCACACTTCAAAAATAGCTCAGTGGATTGTAAAGCGCTTTGCGATGCCCTGAGGGCATGAAAGGTGCAATATAAATCCAAGTCTTTCTCTCGTAGGGAAATAAATTCAGAACAGATAATTTACCAGAAGTAATTTTATAAGGAACATATAAAATCACCCCACATTGGTTAAAAATTAGCACCGTCATGATTTCAGGTTTTATGACCTGATTGATACTTATTCAAGCATTTAATTGTATTATTTTGATCATTCCAGTGCCAGAGTTGTTCTGATATGCTCAACTGGTTTTTATTTGTTTGCAGTTGCCAATTATCTTGCAAAACTCCTTTGGTACTTCAGAAAAATCACTGGATCAACGCTAACTTATTTAAAAAACAAATCTTTTACGAAGGAATGGTCTATATATCTCCCCAAAGCTCAATGAATAATTGTACTTTATGGTGTATGATACTCAACAATACAAACGAGTGCACGGTTCCACATTCGATCCTTCGCCTGAGATTTTCTTAGTATGAGCAGCAGTAAAGGTTTTTCGATTAGCCTCAGTAATGAGATAAGGGCTGCTGGGGTGGTGGCATTTAGGAAAAGCCACCAAGACTCTGCTTCCAATCGCTAAGCAATGGCCCTGCGAGAACGTGCACGTATACGACCATTTGAAACTCCCTCCCCCAAAAAGCTGTTGAGGTTGCGAGTCAATTGAAAATTTCAAGATTGAGATTGACAGATTTTTGTTAGGCAAGGGTATTAAGGGACATGGAACCAAGGTGAGTAAATGGAGTTAAGATACAGATCATCTATGATCATATATATTGGTGGAACAGGCTTGAGAAGATGCACAGCCTACTCCTATTACTATGAACATTGGTCAAAGACAAAAATTGGCTGGGTTTTGTTGCCTTGTCCCATTCTAATAGCCTGATTACACATAAGCTCAGATTTTCTAGCTGCACATGATCTATGCCGGAAGCATAACCAAGTGGAACTTCCGCCTGTTTGACTGCACTCGCATTGACCCGACCAAAGTTTCCATCGTTGGCTTAACTGAGGGCAGAAATCATATTTCACAGGACCTTCCGTGTCAAGAGGCAGAACATAGCTTACTTCTAAAAGATTTAAATGTCAAAAGGCCCTGCACACTGAAAAAAGTAATCGGAAGCAGAAGTTGAAGATTGATGAAAAATATCTGTTAGTTATGTAACATAGTACCAGGTTGAATGGGTCTGGTCATGAAGGTGCTTAGCTGTCCCCCTGGAAAATTGCACAGCTATAATTGATCATGGCTGCAGAAGGTAGCCCTGATCTTGAAGGGCCACCCAGAGATTTGCCTTGCTGGGTAACAGAGTACCAGCAGGGTTGTCTGTCCTCAACTGAAGATATTGATGCAATGATCCTGGTTGCAAATGAGCTGGACTTTCAGTGAATGGAAACTTTTCCTGTTGATTTCCTGGATGGTACTGATCAAGGGAGCACAGAATGGTCACTTAGGTGCAATTTATGATTTCTTGTGCCTTAGGGAATCTTGCCATTCGATAAAAGTTGCAGTGCCTTGCTTTTTTTAGCCACCAGTTGACCTTCAGAAAATGACTGAACTGCCTTGCTCTAGCAAAAATTGTATCCAGGACGTTGTTATACATTCCTGCACAGCTGATTGTCTAATTTAATTTTTAAAAATTTGTTCATGGGTTGTGGGCATCGCTGGCTAGGAGAGCATGTATTGCCCATTCCTAAATGCCCTTGAGCAGCTGGTGAGCTGCCTTCTTGAACCGCTGCAGTCCATGTGAGGTAGGTACGCCCATAGTGCTGTTAGGAAGAGAGTTCCAGGAATGACCCAGCTGTGTGGCTTGGAGGGGAACTTGCAGGTGGTGGTGTTCCCATTCATCTGCTGCCCTTGTCCTTCGAGGTGGTAGAGGTCGCGGGCTTGGAAGGTGCTGTCGAAGGAGCCTTGGTGCGTTGCTGCAGTGCATCTTGCAGATGGTACACACTGCTGCCACTGTGCGCCGGTGGTGAAGGGAGTGAATGTTTGTGGATGGAATGTCAATCAAGCGAGCTGCTTTGTCCTGAATGGTGTCGAGCTTCTTGAGTGTTGTTGGAGCTACACCCATCCAGGTAAGTGGAGAGTATTCCATCATACTCCTGACATGTGCCTTGTAGATGGTGGACAGGATTTGGGGAGTCAGGAGGTGAGTTACTCGCCGCAGGATTCCTAGCCTTTGACCTGCTCTTGTAGCCACGGTATTTATATGGCTACTCCAGTTCAGTTTCTGGTCAATGGTAAACACCCAGGATGTTGATAGTGGAGGATTCAGTGATCGTAATGCCATGGAATGTCAAGGGGAGATGGTTAGATTCTCTCTTGTTGGAGATAGTCATTGTCTGGCACTTGTGTGGCATGGATGTTACTTATCACTTAACAGCCCAAGCCTGAATATTGCCCCGGTCTTGCTGCATTTCTACACAGACTGTTTCAGTATCTGAGGAGTTGCAAATGGTGAACATTGAGCAATCATCAGCGAACATCCCCACTTCTGACCTTATGATTGAAGCAAGGTCATTGATGAAGCAGCTGAAGGTGGTTGAGCCTAGGACATTATCCCGAGGAACTCCTGCAGTGATGTCTTGAAGCAACCACAACCATCTTCCTTTGCACTATGTATGACTCCAGCCAGCAGAGAGTTTTCCCCCTAATTCCCATGGACTCCAGTTTTGCTAGGGCTCCTCGATGCCATACTCGGTCAAATGCTGCCTTGTCAAGGCCAGTCACTCTCACCTCACCTCTTGAGTTCAGTTCTTTCGTCCATGTTTGAACCAAGGCTATAATCAAATCTGGAGCTGAGTAGCTCCTCAGAGGTTTCCTTTGTGAAACATAGTCCCCACAAACTCCTGGGTCAACTGGAAGTAGAAGCAAGTCAGTTTGTAGAACCACCTGCGAGCGAGGGTCATTCATCTCCTGAACTGCCTTACAAGCCTACCTTCCTTCTGCTGCTCCTTTTGTTTCTCCAAAAAACAGAATTACCAGAATACGCCATTGTATCCTAATCAGAATTGGAGGATAGAAAATGAAGGAGAATCAGAGCTCCACAGCAAAACACAGAAAGGTCATGTGAAAGCACATCTCAAAAAATTCTCATTCTTATTTTCAAATCCATCCATGGCCTTACCCCTCGCCATTACTGCAGCCTGCTCCTCACATACAACCTTCCAAAATCTGTGCTCCTCCAATTCTGGCCTCTTGAACATCCCTGATTTCTATCACTCCACCATTAGCAGCCATGCTGTCTACTGCCCAAGCCTCAAGCTCTGAAATTTTGTCCTTAAATCTTTCCACCCCACTACCTCTCGCTCCTCCTTTAAGATGCCTCTTAAAGCCCCTTAAACCTGTCCGAATATCTCCTTGTGTAATTTGGTGTCAAGTTTTGCTTAATAATGCTCCTGTGAAATACCACAGGATGTTTTACTACAATAAAGGTGCTATATAAATGCAAATTGTTGTTGTTCTGTGATTCCTTTAGATCCATGTACAACTTGTTTATTGCAACACTGGTCACCAATTATATAGAGACATGATTGGCACTGTGCATAAGTGGAGTGGTAATGGCAGAAAACAAGATTTATTACATGACCACATTAATACTGACTAACTTAAATAAAGCTTCGCATTTTATACAAATTCTTACTCTGCTGTAATTGACAGTGGATAAATGTGTGAGTGCTAAAATGGATGTGGACTTCCTGCTGTGCTTATTATTGTCCAAAAATTGGTAGTGTTCATAGGAAAATCTAAGTTCGTGCAGGTAATGAATGCTTATAATTGAAGTTCAGAATAAGGTTGCCATCATGTGTTCAACCAATGACGGGAAAAAATGGCATTAAGTAGGAGAAAAAAAATCAATATGCAAAATCTTTGCTGTACCATGTTCATACAGATGGTGATCATGAAGTTATATTTCCAGCACCTTTAATTGTGCCTTAAATAATAAACAAGACATGCCCTATTATACTTACTAGAGGCATGCCCTATTATACTAACAGGGGTATATCTTCCTGGTCACGTACTATGGCAAACTAAATCGCATGGGTGTAGTGAGTATCGGAAAGTTGGACAGGAAGAATCGCGTTTCCAAGTTTGTACGGAAAATTGAGTGGGTTCCCTTTCAGACAGGCTTCCCGACCCACCTGATTTTCCTGTCGTTGCAGTGTCCAAGCAATCCAATATGGTCAGGTTTAATACCCAAATAAATCTACCATTAAGTCTACAAATTGAAAGCATTTTTCTCAATATTTTTCTTCTTAGTTGGTGCAAAAACCCTGCTGAAAATGTGTCCAAAAATAAATAAAAGTGAAGGTCTAGTGCCAACAAATCCCCAACTCCAAATTACAGCCCATTTCACATTCACTCACAGGAGTCAAGAAGCAACAATCAGCACTAAAATTTGGACAGAAGAAGAAAATAAGCTACGCTAGGAAAGCTGGTCTCATTGCAACTGCAACGTTACTTTCCACTCACATCAGCCACCTGTGATCCAAACTGTAAAAGTAACAAGCCATATTTTAAAGCAGTGTTCTGCCATAAATATTGAAGCTGTCGCTAAAATGTCCGGAGCAAATAAAAAGATTCCTGATTGATGACTGCAATGATTCTTCAGCAAGATTACACTAGTGTAATATTATCCATTTCCATTTTCTTATGCCCCCAAGTATTTTAAGTCCTGAGGTCATGTTGCCTCTCATTTTCCCTTCAACAAGAACATGTTCCGTTCTGGGAGTATTCTCTCATAACTCATCCCAAGTTACTCTTCTAAATGCTGCAATGCATAAATATCCTTTATTAAGTTTAGTGCCCAAAATTGCACAATGCATTCCAAATATGATCTTGCCAATAAGGTTTAAATAGCATAAATGAACTGGTTTTGATTTATAATCAAATGCTTTGAGATGCATTATAGTTCTTCATTGAGCTTACTAATAATAGACTTGCAAGAACACAGACATCTTTTGTTGTTTCTCACCATTGCTGCTACCAACAATCTTGCTTTTTTTTTTTAACTACACTCCAAATCTTTTTAATACTTGATTAATCGCCAACAGATTTTTTTTTTAATTCTCGTGTCATAACCTTCAGGCGACTTTTATCATCTTGGTATTTTTCTCCATTCTTTCCACATCGCTTGAAAGAGACTTTAAATCTTCTTTGTTGTCATCATGTTAGTTGGTTCGTCCTACAACTTCATTCACCGACAGACTTGCTGTTGTCATCAGAAACCAAGGCTTGGATTTTATAGTACCGTTGCCAGGAGCGACAGTGGTGCGGAACAGGGCGGCCATCACCCATGGAACTCGCGCCACCGCGGTGGCCACTTTACATATTCATGGCAGCCGCCCCCCACCCCCCCAATCATGTGGCGGCGACGGCCTCAGCAATGCCATGAACAGCGTCACCTGATGCAGGAGCAGCTGCTGCCGCCATCTTTAAAAGGCTGCCAGCCCTGCATTCAATCTCGCCCTGCATTGCAGTCAGACGCATTGCAGCGGATTTGTAGGAGTGTTGAAGAAATTCCAAACTCGGTAAGCAGCCCCACTGAGCAACCTTTGTGCAATGGCTGAGGTCCGAGCAAGGATGGCCCCAAGGTTCAGTGATGCCGCCCTGCGTATTCTCTTCCAGGCTGCCAGGGAACGGCGGGAGGCCCTTTTTCTCAACGACGGCAAGAAGAGGTCCTCCCACCTAATCAAGCAAGCCTGGACGGAGATTGCAGACAGCAGCTGTGGAGTCACCCGAAGAGACTGGGTACAGTGTCGTGACAGAGTAAATGACCTTCTTCGTTCAGCTAAGGTAAGTGGCGCGTTTCCAAACTGTTCGATGTGATCTGATTGTCCCCACACAGTATGCCACGTGGATACCACTGCCATTTCAGAGACAGGGAGGGTTGATAGCACGACTGGCTGCATATGTGAATCAAGACTCCCTCGTTAATATCTCAGAGCATATCAGACCCATGACAAGATGAGTCCATATGCCAGACCAAGTAATCCCCAAGTGTTGATGAAGAGCTCAGGACTGAGATGAGGATAAATTTCTTCACCCAAAGAGTGGTGAGCCTGTGGAATTCGCTACCACAGAAAGCAGTTGAGGCCAAAACACTATGTGTACCATAACTCCTAAATGTCTGTTATTCTCATTGTATCTTTCAGGGCAATGCTTGCCAATGCCCACAGGGACCATGGGAATGATGACCACTTCTGAGGATGAGCAACACTGAGAGGATGCACAGTCCAATAATTCTCCTGCACCTTCCACCAGCGCAGATACTCTCACCTCGGTGAGTATTCAAATGGCATTAGAATCAGGGTCACAAGCTGGTGAGAGCACTACACACATGCCCGAGCAGCTGGCTGAGGCAGCCCAAGCCTCTGACAGTTGGAGGATTGTGTGTGTCCAGGCCTATGCTAAGCCCAAGGCTGATGATGAGCCTCTGGTGTTGGCAGCACAGGGCATGCTGAAGTTGCTGGGAGAGGTAAAGCAGAGATATCAGAGGCCATGCGCAGCCTTGAGCGGACGGTGGGGGAGTCCATCCATGCCACGAGTGCTGCCAAGCCCCAGGAATATGAGTGCATGGCTTCCTCCATGGAGAGGTTGGCGACATTCCACAGATGCTCAATCACCTGCAAACCCTATACTTGGGCATGACTGCAATGAAGCAGTGGCTGGGCGAGAGAAGGACCAGGGGCATGGAGATTGTTTCCGCTGTTGGTCCTTCTCCAGAGAGCAGGGAGGTTCCAACGAGCCTTGAGAGAGAGGAAGAAAGACTGCGCTCCACATCTGGGCTCTACCCTCAGGGCGATCCGAGTGTGGATACCGGCTCCTCAGCCCCTCTGCCAGTGTGTTCAGCTCCAGCAGCCACAACGCCTGAGGACAGCCCTGCACTGGTACAGGAGGCCCTCAGACAGCTGGGGCCCTCCGGGCCTCAGGCACACAGAGGACGACCGCCAAAGTCATCCCAGGCCAAAGGGGTAGCCTGATCAGCAGTCTGCCTCCAGTACAGCTGCCAGCACAGGGGTTACACTGAGAAAGAGAACTGAAAATGTTTTAAAAAGACAGCGTAACATATATAGGTATTCACAGGTGAGAGAAATATTTCTGTCTCGTTTAATTAAATGTGTTATTCTGACAATCAGGAGTTCCTCAGGGTAGTGTCCTAGGCCCAAAGACTTGTAGGTTGATAGGTAAATTGCCCCTAGTGTAGGTAGGTGGTAGGAGAATGGTGGGGATGTGGTAGAGAATATGGGGTTAATGTAGGATTAGTATAAATGGGTGGTTGTTGATCGGCACAGACTAGGTGGGCCGAAGGGCCTGTTTCAGTGCTATATCTATAAATAAAAAAATAAATAAATAAGGTCAGAAGTGGGGATGTTCGCTGATGATTGCACAATGTTCAGCACCATTCGTGACTCCTCAGATACTGAAGCAGTCCGTGTAGAAATGCAGCAAGACCTGGACAATATCCAGGCTTGGGCTGATAAGTGGCAAGTAACATTCGCGCCACACAAGTGCCAGGCAATGACCATCTCCAACAAGAGAGAATCTAACCATCTCCCCTGGACATTCAACGGCATTACCATCGCTGAATCCCCCACTATCAACATCCTAGGGACTACCATTGACCAGAAACTGAACTGGAGTAGCCATATAAATACCTTGGCTACAAGAGCAGGTCAGAGGCAAGGAATCCTGAGGCGAGTAACTCACCTCCTGACTCCCCAAAGCCTGTCCACCATCTTCAAGGCACAAGTCAGGAGTGTGATAGAATACTCTCCAACAGCACTCAAGAAGCTTGAAACCATCCAGGACAAAGCAGCCCGCTTGATTGGCACCCCATCTACAAACATTCACTCCCTCCACCACCGACGCACAGTGGCAGCAGTGTGTACCATCTACGAGATGCACTGGAGCAATGCACCAAGACTCCAAAGACAGCACCTTCCAAACCCGTGACCTCTACCAATAGAAGGACAAGGGCAGCAAATACATGGGAACACCACCACCTGCAAGTTCCCCTCCAAGTCACACACCATCCTGACTTGGAACTATATCGCCGTTCCTTCACTGTCGCTGGGTCAAAATCCTGGAACTCCCTTCCCAACAGCACTGTGGGTGCACCTACCCCACATGGACTGCAGCGGTTCAAGAAGGCAGCTCACCACCACCTTCTCAAGGGCAATTAGGGATGGGCAATACATGCTGGCCTGGCCAGTGATGCCTACATCCCATGAATGAATAAAAAAAACAATCATTAGCCTTTATACATTACCCTATAAGTCTGACAGTACTGCCAATGCAAGCAATATCATTGCGCTGCCAATATGCACAATGTGACACTGCATGGATTAAGTCACATGGGCAATGGCTCAGTTAGCTGCTGCCAGCCATGCTGGAGAGATGGGCATTACAGAGGCAGAAGACTTCAGACGAAAGATGCAGATGCTGCCTTGTGCTCTGAGGAACATGGATTCTGGAAGCACTCGGTTATCAGTCTTTGTCTTGCCTCTCTTGCTCACTGCTCGCCATGTCGGCACTCCATCACTGCTCTCTGTGCTCCCATGAATGGTTGTTTTTGGTTGTCCTCTCTGTCCTCAACATCAGAGAATGTGTCCTGCTTCCGCATCTCTTCATCCTGCAAGGCCTCCCCCCTAACATTTGGCTTAGGGAAAATGTTAGAAGCTATTATTAAAGACGTTATAGCAGGGCACTTAAGGTTATTGCTCAGGTGTAGGGGGTAACATACTGGCATGGACAGAAGATTGGCTAGCTAACAAGAAACAGAGAGTAGGCATAAATCGGTCATTTTCTGGTTAGCAAAATGTAACGAGTGGTGTGCCACAGTGTTCAGTGCTGGGGAGGCAGTGGTGTAGCGGTATTGTCACTTGACTAGTAACCCAAAGACCCAGGGTATTGCTTGAGGGACTTGGGTTCAAATCCCACCACGGCAGTAGGTGGAATTTGAAATCAATTAATAAATCTGGAATTTTTTTAAAAAGCTAGTCGAATGATGGCCGTGAAACCATTGTTGTAAAAGTCCAACTGATTCACGAATGTCCTTCAGGGAAGGAATTCTGGCCTACATATGACTCGAGACCCACAGCAATGTGGTTGACTCTTAATTGCCCTCCGAAATGGCCTAGCAAGCCATTCAGTTGTATCTAACCGCTATGAACACAAACAGTTACTTTAAATCTGTTCCCTCTTGTTCTCCATCCTTTCACGAGAGGGAACAGTTTCTCCCCATCTATTCTGTCCAGACCCCTCATGATTTTGAATACTTCTATCTAATCTCCTCTCGGCCCTCGTTTCTCCAAGGAAAACAGTCCCAACTTCTCCAATTTATCTTCGTAACTGAAGTTCCTAATCCCTGGAACCATTGTCGTGAATCTTTTATGCTCTCTCTCCAATGCTTGTACATCTTTCCTAAAGTGGGGCGCCCCGAACAGGATGCAATACTCCAGCTGAGGCCGAACTACTGCCTTATACAAGTTCAACATAACTTCCTTGCTCTTGTATTCTATGCCCCCATTAATAAAGTTCAACATAACGTCCTTGCTCTTGTACTCTATACCCCTATTAATAAAGTTCAGAATGTAACTTTGTCAGAAGACCAGCATAATCTCCAGAGAAACAGCAGAGTCACAGTTAAACTGGGGACTTCTTCACTGATTTATAAGGGAAGAAACACCTCTAATCTACTAAAGCAGGCCAGAGGCTGGAGACACTGTGGCAAATTGCTCAACTCCCAACTCCCCAAAGATTCCTGTACGGCACAAATCAAGAGTATGATGGAATTTTCTCCACTCGCCTGGATCGCTGCAGCTGCAACATCGCTCAAGAAGCTCAACACCATCTCGAACAAGGCAGTCTGCTTGATTGGCAACCCATCTGCCAGCTTAAATAGCTACTCCCTCCACCACTGGTGCACCATAGCTGCAGTGTGTATTATCTACAGGAGGTACTGCAGCAAGCCTCCTACGCTTCTTTGGCAGCACCTCCTAAATTCTGGCACCTACAATGACAAGGGCAGCAGGCGCATGGGAAAACCACCGCCTCCAAGTTCCCCTCCAAGTCGCCCACCATCACAGCTTGGACATAGAAAACCGTTCCTTCAACACTGCTGCAAAACCCTGGAACTCTCTACTAACTGTGTTGTAAGACATCTTTAGGACTGCAGGAGTTCAAGAAGTCAGCTCACCAACACCTTCTCAAAGACAACTAGGGATGGGCAATGAATGTTGGTTTTGCCAGTGACACCCATTTCCCGAGCATGTATATTTTAAAAAAGGGCAATTGTTGATGGGTATTTTTGCGACTGGAGGGCTGTTTCCAGTCGCATTCCGCAGGGCTCCAAACTCGGTCCCTGTTTTTTGTGGTATATATTAACGATTTGGACATAAATGTAGGGGGCATGATCAAGAGGCTTGGAGATGACACAAAGATTGGCTGTGTGGTTGATAGTGAGGAAGATAGCTGTAGGCTGCAGGAAGATATAGATGGTCTGGTCAAATGGGCAGAAAAATGGCAAATGGAATTAAACTTGGAAAAGTGTGAGGTAATGCATTTGGGGAGGTCAAACAAGGCAAAGGAATACATGATTAATGGGAAAATACTGAGAAGTGTAGAGAAAGTCAGGGACCTTGGAGTGAATGTCCACAGATCCCTGAAGGTAGCAGGACAGGTCAATAAGGTGGTTAAGAAGGCATATGGAATCCTTTCCTTTATTAGCTGAGGTACAGAATATAACAGCAGGGAGGTTATGCTGGAAATGTATAACTCATTGGTTAGGCCACAACTTGAGTACAGTGTGCAGTTCTGGTCACCTCATTACAGAAAGGATGTAATTGCACTAGAGAGGGTACAGAGGAGATTTAAGAAGATGTTGCCAGGACTGGAAAAATGCAGCTATGACGAGAGATTGGATAGGCTGGGGTTGTTCTCCTTGGAACAGAGAAGGCTGAGGGGAGATCTGATTGAAATGTACAAAATTTTGAGAGCTTGATAGAGTGGAGGTGAAGGGTCTATTCACCTTAGCAGAGAGGCTAGTGACAAGGTGGCATAGATTTAAAGTGATTGGTAGAAAAATTAGAGGGGAGATGAGGAGAAATCTTTTCACCCAGAGGGTGGTGGGGGTCTGGAACTCACTGCCTGAAAAGGGTAGTTGAGGCAGAAGCCCTCAACTCATTCAAAAGGAGTCTGGATATTCACCTCAAGTGCCATAATCTGCAGGGCGACGAACCAAATGCTGGGAGGTGGGATTAGAATAGGTGGATCGTTTCTCAGCCGGCACAGACACGATGGGCTAAGTGGCCTCTTTCAGTGCCTTAAACTTTCTATGAATTTCTACGTTTTGGTGAATATATCATTTTTGTCACTGAAAAAATATACTAAATACTCTAAGAATTTCCTTTCCCTTTTACTTAATTAAAAAATTTGGCCTCAGCATGAAGCAGGATATCAGTGCTGGGCAACAGGGCTTTGGGAAGCCAGCGGCAATAACAGGCACTCAACAATTAGGTTTCGCTCAACCATATGCAAAATATAATTCCAAAAATATGCTTGAATTTCAATCACAGAAAGACATTCCTACTGCACCAGTGTGAATCTTTCCATTTCCTACACCAGCTGTACTTCTGGCCTCTCAGGTTGATTGCCAATCTGCAGTTAATTTTAGACAACTTTCTGTTATGGGCCAGCTCAATAGAGAAATGGACTGAGGCTGCCCAACTCATTTCACTAGGGTCCTTCCAGCTGGCAAAGATAGGTCTGGCATACCATTAATATGAGCTAAATTTCAGCTCAGGCCTCAGAGATGAAAGGACAGCCTCTCTTTACCACGAACAACTCCTCTCCTTTCTGGGCATTAAAACTAACTGGAGCTGATCTGAAGTCAGTTTCAAATGACTAACAGCTTATGATCATCACCAAGGGTCAGTATTAGGGCCACAGCTCTTTTTGATATTAATGACCTGACTTGGGTATAAAGGGCATAACGTTTACAGATGATACAGAAGTAATAGGAGCAGGTGTCGGCCATTTGGCCCCTCGAGCATGCTCCCCCATTTAAAAAGATCATGCTGATCCTTGACCTCAACTCCACTTTTCCACCCTGTCCCCATTTCCTCGATTCTCTTAGTATCCAAAAATCGATTGATCTCTGTCTTGAATATACTCAAAGACTGAGCATTTACAGCCCCTGGGGTAGAGTATGGCCACATGGCAATCTTAAAGGGGACATGTAGTGCAACAAATGGGCAGCACAGAGGGAAATTAGAGGGAACATTACTCTGCAGCCAGGGAATACAGTCTCTCAGGATCTGCCATCTGTGGTTAACTAAAGAAGTTAAGGAAAGCATCAAACTTAAGGAAAAAGCAAAGATGAGTAGCAGGTCAGATGATTAGTCAGAATATAAAGAACGGCAGAGAATAGCTAAAAGTTTAATCAGGAGGAAGAAATTAGAGTATGAGAGGAAGCTATCTAGAAATGTAAAAATGGATAGCAAGAGTTTCTACAGGTACTTAAAAAGGATAAGAATAAGTACAGTGAGTGTTGGTCCTCTAGAGAGTGAGAATGGGGAGTTAATAGTAGATAATAAGGAAATGGTGGATGAAATGAACAAATATTTTGCTTCTGTCTTCACTATAGAGGATACAAAAAAATTCCAGTAATAGCTGTAAATCAGGAGGTGGAAGGAAGAGAGGAACTTGGTGAAATTACAATCACCAGGGAATTGGTATTGAGCAAACTGATGGAGCTGCTGACAAGTCCCCGGGTCCTGATGGGCTTCATCCTAGAGTCTTAAAAGAGGTGGCTAATAAGGTAGCAGATGCGGTGGTGTTAACTTTTCAAAATTCATTAGGTTCTGGAAAGGTTCCATCAGACTGGAAAATAGCAAATACAACTACTCTATTCAAGAAGGGGGCAGAGGCAGCAAACAGGTAACAATAGGCCAGTTAGCTTGACGTCTGTCGTGGGGAAGGTGCTAGAATCGATCATGAAGGAGGCTATAGCTGGGCACTTAGAAAAACTCAAGGTCATCAGAAATAGTCAGTATGGTTTTGCGAAAGGGAAATCATGTTTAACCCAATTTATTGGAGTTCTTTGAAGGAGTTACACGCGCTGTGGATAAAGGGGAGCCCATTGACATACTGTATTTGGATTTCCAGAAGGCATTTGACAAGGTGCCACATAAAACGTTATTGTGCGAAGTAGGAGCTCATGGCATTGGGGGTAACATATTAGCATCGATAGAAGATTGGCTGGCTGGCAGAAAACAGAGAGTATGCATAAATGGGTCCTTTTCTGATTGACAGGATGTGGCGAGTGGAGGGTTCTGAAGGGTTCTGAAGAAGGGTCGCTGACCTGAAACGTTAACTCTGCTTCTCTCTCCACAGATGCTGCCAGACCTGCTGAGTGTTTCCAGCATTTCTTGTTTTTATTTCAGATTTCCAGCATCTGCAGTATTTTGCTTTTAATGTAGATAATTGTTAGGCAAGGGAATCAAAGGTTATTGGGGGTAGATGGGAGAGTGGAATTCGAGACACAAACAGATCAGCTATGACCTTATTGAATGGCGGAGCAGGCTAGAGGGGCCAAATGGCCTACTTCTGCTCCGAATTCATATGTTCATATGTCCATGACCAGATAATCTGTTTTAGTGACATTGGATTTGAGAAGATGGATAAAATTTCTACTGTACTATATCTTTATATAAATTCACATAGCCCCAAATCCAGCATCCTGAAAGAAAGACTTTCAGGATATGGCTATTGAAGTGTACCTCAGGTCCTTGCATTGAGTAGGTCAGTGAGGCCCAATCCCAATGTGACCTGAGTGAAATGGGATGTAGTTTTCCTGTTTATTCAGATCATGGCACCATTGTCCCATGTGAAAGCAGACAATACTTTCATCTTCACAACAGGAAACAAAATCAAATGGATCCAAGAAAATGCAGCCTCATACAGAAAAGAGATAAGTTGGCCAACTCAGCTTCTCTTTTTAACTTGGGTTACTGCCTGACTTGAGAGGATTCCAGATAAATATTTGGTAGAATATCTGAGATACCAGAGCCCATTCTTCCAGCCAGCATCCATCTTTCAACAAATAATGCCTCAAAAATCAAATTAACTGATTCATTTCTGATTAAAGAATAGGTTGAGCAGGCCGGGCTTATACTCAACGGAGTTTGGAAATGAGAAGTGATCTTATTGCAACATATAAGATTCTGAGGGGGATTGTCAGGGTAGATGCAGAGAGGCTGTTACCTCTCATGGGGAAATCTAGAACTAGACAGCACAGTTTAAAAATAAGGGGTCTCCCATTTACGATAGAGATGAGGAGGAATTTCTTCTCTGAGGGTTGCGAATTTTTGGAATTCCCAACGCTGGCATCTACCTGACAATGTGGAAATTTGGTGAGCTATGTCTTATCCACAAAAATCAGGACAAATCCAATCTGGCCAATTACTGCCTGATAAGTCTACTCTTGATAATCAGCAAAGTGATGGCAGGTGTCATCGACATCAAACACGGCAATAACCTGCTCACCGATGCTCAGTTTGGGTTCCGTCAGGACTAATTGGCTCCTGACCTTATTACAGCCTTGGTCCAAGCATGGACAAAAGAGCTGAACTCAGAGGTGAGGTGACAGTGATTGCCCTGGATATCAAGGCAGCATTTGACCGAATGTGGCTTTAAGGAGCCCTAGCCAAACTAAAGTCAATGGGAATGAAGGGAAAACTCACTGCTGGTTGGAGTCATACCTAACGCAAGGTGGTTGTGATTGTTGGAGACCAATCATCTCAGCCCCAGGATATTGCTGCAAGAGTTCCTCAGGACAGTAAGCTAGGCCCAACGAGCTTCAGCTGCTTCATCAATGACCCTCCCTCCAGCATAAGCTCAGAAGTGGGGATGTTCACTGATGATTTTATGATGTTCAGCACCTTTCGCAACTCCTCAGATACTGAAACCTCAGTGTCCATATGCAGCAAGACCTGGACAACATCCAGGCTTGGACTGATAAGTGGCAAGTTACATTTGCATCACACAAGAGCCAGGCAATGACGATCTTCAATAAGAGAGAATCTAACCATCTCCCCTGGACATTCAACGGCATTACCACTGCTGAATCTCCGCTACCATTGACCAGAAACTGAACTGGAGAAGCCACATAAATACTGTGGCTACAAGAGCAGGATAGAGGCTAGGAATTCTGCAGCAAGTAACTCACCTCCTGTCCACCATCTACAAGGCACAAGTGAGGAGTATGATGGAATACTCTCTATTCGCCTGGATGAGTGCGGCGACAACACAAGAAGCTCAACACCATTCAGGACAAGGCAGCCCACTTGATTGGCATCCCATCCACCAGCTTAAACATTCACTCCCTCCATCACTGATGCACAGTGAAAGCCATGCGTACCAACTACAAAATGCACTGCAGCAACTCACCACGCCTCCTTTGACAGCACCTTCCAAACCCGCGACCTCTTCCGCTTAGAAGGACAAGGACAGCAGACGCATAGGAAGACCATCACCTGTAAGTTGTCTTCCAAGTCACAGACCATTCCAACTTGGAAATATATCACCGTTCCTTCACTGAAGCTGGATCAAAATCCTGGAACTCCCTCCCTAGCAGCACTGTGGGTGCACCCACTCCAGAAGGACTGCAGCGGTTCAAGAAGGTAGCTCACCACCACCTCTTCAAGGGCAATTAGGGATGGGCAACAAATGCTGGCCTAGCCAGCGACGCTCACAACCCATGAAAGAATTTAAAAAATGATCGTATTGAATGGCAGAGCAGGCTTTAGGGGCCAAATGACCTACTCCAGCTCCTATTTCTTATGATCTTACGAAAAGTCTTGAAACTATAACTTTGTTGCTCTCTCCACAGATGCTGCCTAACCTGCTGAGTATTTCCAGCATTTTCTGTTTTTATTTAACTGATCACTTGTTTAAGTTGCTGGTGGGAACTTGCTGCGCAGTTATTGGCTGCCACATTTTCCTACAACAGCAACTGCACTTCAAAAAGTCAGACTGTGAAGTGCATTTGAAAGTCCTGAGAACATGAAACATGCAAGTCTTTCTTTTTATTCTATTATTTTGTTGGTATATATATTCAGTTATTCATTGTTTATTTAATAAATTCATTTTGTAACAAACTTCGTGTATACATATAGTGCCTTTAACATTGAAAAATGTCCCAAGATGCCTATGCAATCACATTCCACTTTCTAACCATTCTCTGAGTATCAGATGATCATCTGTCAAATGTGGAAGCTGCTGGGGGAGACCCAGTCATTGATGAGAGTGGAGGGAGACAGACTGGGAGCAGAAATACATGCAAATGTGGTCAAGAGTCCTGTCAAACACTTTGGAAAGGAAAAAGAATAGAAAGTTCTGATGTGAAAAGTGGAGTCAATGCAACAGATGGAGAAACGGGCCAAGTAGGATGGGAAGAAATAGAATCCAGTTCATTAGTAGTGTGGGAGTCAGTGATGCACTTACAGTTACAATTGCTGTTGTTATACTAATGCATTGGAAGCAGTTCAGAGAAGGTTTACTGGACTAATACCTGGAATGGGCAGGTTATCTTATGAGGAAAGGTTGGACTGGCTCGGCTTGTATCCGCTGGAGTTTAGAAAAGCAAAAGAGGCAACTTGATTGAAACACATAAGATCCTGAGGGGTCTTGACAGGGTGGATGAGGAAAGGATGTTTCCTCTTGTGGGAGAATCTAGAACTAGGAGTCACTATTTAAAAATAAGGAGTTGCCCATTTAAGACAGTGATGAATGAACATACATACATACATACAAAGATGCAAATTAGGAGCAGGAGTAAGCCACTCAGCCCATCGAGCCTGCTCGCCATTCAAGATCATGGCTGATATGATTGTAACCTCAACTCCACATTCCCACCTACCTCTAATCACCTTTCACCCCCTTGCTTATCAAGAATCTATCTACTTCTGCCTTAACAATATTCAAAGATTCTGCTTCCAACGCCTTTTGAAAAACAGTTCCAAAGACTCACGACCTCTAAGAGGAAAACATTTTCCTCATCTCTATCTTGAATGGGCGATTTCTTATTTTTAAATAGTAACCTCTAGTTCTAGATTCTCCCACAAGAGGAAACATCCTTTCCACATCCACCCTGTCAAGAACCCTCAGGATCTTATATGTTTCAATTAAGTCGCCTCTTACTCTTCAGGGTAGATGCAGGAAGGATGTTCCCGATGGTGCGGGAGTCCAGAACCAGGGGCCATAGTCTAAGGATACGGGGTAAACCTTTCGGACTGAGAAGAGGAGAAATTTCTTCACCCAGAGAATGGTGAGCTTGTGGAATTCACTACCACAGAAAGCAGTTGAGGCCAAAACATTGCATGTTTTCAAAAAGGAGTTAGATATAGCTCTTGGGTCTAAAGGGATAAAAGGGTATGGGACGAAAGCCGAAACAGGCTACTGTTCCGCCATGATCATAATGAATGGCGGAGCAGACTCGAAGGGCCAAATGGCCTACTCCTGCTCCTATTTTCTATGTTTCTATATTTCTAAACTCCAGCAGATACAAGCCTAGCCTGTTCAACATGAATGAGTATGTATCATGAATCCAAATTGATCAGTTGCTTATCTACTATTTTAAGATTCAAACAATTATTTATTCTGGATTTTACCATTTTAATTGGGTGCACGATAAAATCGTACTGGTTACATTTTTACCAATTATCATACACATCTGATGCCTGAGATGTGAAATGCAGAAGCTTTGATGACTCCAAAGAAAAACAGGCTTCTCTTTAAAAGAGAGAAGACAAATCCATCAAGTGTCAGACCCATATCACCTTGTTACTCACTGACTCGTGCTGTTATATTTTGACTATTCCTTCTAAAGATTCCTTCAGGTCTCCATCCTAGTAACAGCTGATTCGTCAGTTCTTGACCTTTAATGACTGCTTGGCATTGCTAACCTCAAACAGTAAGCCCCTTGCATATCATTCAGGGCCTCTGCAATCATTTGCATTGTCAACCAACGCATCGGACAGATTGTCAAAAATGGAATTGGGCATTCTTACTATGATACCAGCCTTTTAGATTCCTCATCACAGAAACACTATTCACGTTTTATCTTTAAAGTTTTACTTAAAGAGTGGAACAGAATACAGTGCATTATTTTAAAACCGGCATCAAGCTAACCAGCTCAATGAAGTATTTCCCTTATTATCCTTCCAACTCCAATGCAGTATCCTTAATACCATGTTTGGGATGCAGATGTTTTTCATGTTTTCAGCTTTGTTTAAAATATTTTTTTTAAACTTTTCTTTGATCATAGTGCTATTCCTCCAAAAATAATCAATGCTTTTCCAATCTTACCCCTCACACAAACAGACAACAGGTTTTAATTTCCTTAAACACAATACAGATGCACAAAAATTATTCTAAGACTACTAAGTAATAATACCAATGATTTTTTTTTAAAAGAAAAAACTCAGTCTTGCTATTTGCAGGTTCTTTGGCATATCAAGTCCTTAAGTTAAAACGGATTTCAAAATTTTCATTTGAAACATAACGGACCAGGCCAGGCCATAGTGAGACCTATGTGATGCATTTTATACTGGCAAGTCCAAGACTCCACATCCCCACCTGTCCCGATATTCCCCTACCACCTACCTATACTAGGGGCAATTTATAATGGCCAATTTACCTATCAACCTGCAAGTCTTTTGGTGGTGGGAGGAAACCGGAGTACCCAGCGAAAACCCACGCAGACACAGGGAGAACTTGCAAACTCCACACAGGCAGTAACCAGAATTGAACCCAGTTCGCTGGAGCTGTGAGGCTGCGGTGCTAACCACTGCGCCGCCCGTTTAAATGCACTGCATAGACTACAAGCATAAGCTCCGTCACAGCAGAGCACCATTGGTGATGTTACTTATCACATCTCACAACTCAAAACTGCCTTGTATCCCATCTGAAGGATTTTTTGTGGTAGAGCAAGCAAAACCAATATTGAAACGTTACAGTCCACACGGACTTGCAAAAAAAACCTTCCTTTGCCAAAAAGAAGCATTATTTATATAGTGCCTTTCACAACTTAAGGTCATCCCGAAACACTTGACAGCTAATGAGGTACTTTGGAAGTGTAGTCACTGTTGGAATGTAGGAAACTCTGCAGCCAATTTTCACCCAAACAACTGTGAGATAATGACCAGATCATGGGAGAAATTTTATGCTCTCCCCCGTGTCGGGTTTGGCGGCAAGGAGAGCATGTAATTGGGCAGGAATGTGGCAGGGGAGCGAACTCCGCCAGCTTTCCACCTCCACCCAAATTAAGTCTTGGAAGAGAAGGCCTGTGAACAGCCTTCTCGCCCCACCGCCAATTGAGGCCCTTAAGTAGGCAATTAATGCCCAATTAAGGGCCTCATCCCACCACTGCCAGAATTAGCCCAGCAGCAGCCGGGCCTGTTGCCATCCAGAGAGCACGTCAAGCAAACTCATGTTAGTTGCTTACTGGTTCCGGGGGAGTGGGGGCGTGGGGTCCCTCATTAAAAGGCATTTAGTGTCTGAATGAGGAGCCCGGCATCAGGAAGAGGAGTGGGGGGGGACCCGTTGAGAGCCACCACCTGCCCTTGCTGCCAGCCCCCCCATTCTCCGCGAAACCTCTTTGCTGAGACGTACCTGTGGCCTGGTCCCAGCACCTTGGGTAAGTGCTCCACCAGCAGCAGCCACCATTTCCACAATCACGCTGGAACTTGCAGCTTCGGATTGACCAGCAGTTCTCAGCAGGCAAGACTTTTGTTGCCGGGGTCCTTGATTCCAAGGAAAGCCCACCGCTTACCACTTAAGTGCCTAATTGGCACTTGATCCGACTGACGAGCCTTACCCAGAGTAGGCGACGCGGGGCTATCGCCGGTGGTCGGAACCCCCACCACCCGGATAAAATCTCGGCAAATATGTTTTGATAATATTGGTCAGGACACCAGTAGAACACCTCTGCTTTTTCTTGAATGGTGTAATGGGATATTTTACATGCACCTGAGAACACAGATGCCGCCTCAGTTTAACGTCTCATCTGAAAAACAGCACCTCCGACAGAGCAGCAAACTACATGGAAAAGTATGAGGTTTTGTATTCTATTATAACTTACAGTGACGTAAATCCCCACACACATTCTGTATATTTCAGAAAGGTTAAAGGAAAGTTCCAAGAAGCACAAAGGAAATGGAGAGGCAAAGGTAAAGAACAGAATAAAAAACACACTGGAGAAAGTTTTTTTTGGTAAAAATGGAGTGAAGTAGTAAGAAACAGTGTTATTTTGATAAAGGAGGGGCAGATTAACTGAAAGATCAGTCTCCAATGGTGGATCAGAAGAGGGAGAGCAGTGTTGTCAGTTGCAATCTAGAGTCAGAACAGAGGGTGTGAGCTGGGACTTACAGCTGGAGAAGATCACAGGTGAAGTTTAGCAAGGCCATGGATTGGGGGTGTTCAATCTTTTTGTCTTAGCGGGTGAGTTAGTTTCATACCAAAGTGTTCCACAGGTGGCAGGTAAACAACATTAATGTCACAAGATGATGATCTGATGCCAAAATCCCTTTTTTTAATTAAAAGCACAGTCACATAAACAGCTGTAACTAAACACAAAGAAATTACATTCAAGTAATTCAGTTCATATGTTCAATGGATCCAGAGCCTTCCTTTAACGTAACGCAATCTTCAGAGGCTGACTGCTGATCTACTTCTGTAACCAGGTTGCATGTATCCAGAATTACAGCGTAACCCCCAGATCCAGATCCAGATCCCTGATATATAGGTCAGTGACAACATCTAATATAAAATTTATCTTTAAATACATTAAATCATTAAAGTCAAAAGTAATTCTAACAAAAAATTGGAATTCCGATATCAAATCATCTTCTTGTCTCATTAAGATGGTTTACCTTGCACCTTGGAGCACTTTGATACGCAACTAATTTTCTTTGCAGCCTTAATGCTTAAACAAAATAACAAAGTCAGCAAGTGAATGAGATAGAGGAAAATTAAAATTGTTGTCATATAATCCATCTGACTGGGAAACTTGCAGGATACCCAATTTTTGGCAAAAGATTCTACTTGAATTAAATGGGTTTGATTCATTGGGCTTGATTCATTTGGCGACCAAGAGATTTGAACTCAACATTACTCTCTATATTACTGAGTTGCATCAGCAACTGAAACATTTACAACAAACAGGAACAGAGGGAACAACAAAAGCAAACTGCAAATGGACGAGTCACTGGTGCTTCCATTGGTCGGATAGCCACAATTTTGGACACCCCAGCTATGAAAAGGCGAAAGAAAATAAGAACAAGAGCATTCAAGTCAATTTTATTTGGGGGGGGGGGGGGTGGTGGTGGTGGTTAGAGAGGGGAAACCGGTGGAGCACAATAAACAACAAGGAAACAACTTGTGGGGAAACTACACGGATCAAATGAAGTTTAAGAATATGCATGAGGTGAGGCCAACATTTGAAAAACTGAGTGTTGAAGCTATGGACTGGGGTTTTGGCAGCAGAGGTAGAGAAGTAGAGATTCAAGCAAGCAATGTCTGGCGGTTGAACAACCTAAGCTTGACGGCTAGCCAGGTGTAGGAGAAAAAGGTCAGTTATGGGTCAAGCAGAATATTAAGACTGTGCAAACAGCCTAGGAAGTTGATGAAATTGAAATCAAAAATACTTAGCTGTTGGCAAGAACTGCACGGGATGATGCTGGTTTTCTACGCTAAACAAAATTGATTCGGTCAGGGTAGCATTGGATAGGCAATCAGATAAAATAAGTTGTCCTAGACAAGGATATTAAGGGTTACAGAACCAAGGGCAGGTAGATGGAGTTAAGATACAGATCATCTATAATCTAACTGAATGGTGGAACAGGATAAGGGGCTGAACGGCCTACTCCTGTTCCTATGTTTTGATGGAAATGGTCGTGAAATAGTATTAGAGCTCTTCATCAGGCTTAGCCTATGCTTGCTGAATATCTCACTAAGGAGCAGCAAACTGACAATAAGTAAGAGACGCACTTCCACTGACTGCAGAGAAGAATCTGTTCAAGGACATGCATGGGACTGAAACAAAATTAGATGCAATTCAACAAAGAAGTCTGAGACAATTGGGAGTTGAGTGTATCTTGTGTAAAATGTCTGTTTGGTGGTAAGCTTGAAGAATAAATGGGTCAAGAAAGGGTGATAAGGAATGATTTGCAAAAACTGGGCCAAGGAGAGAGATTAGGGAAATAAACAGAAAGAATCAACGGAAAGGGTATTGGATTGCACGAGGGAAGTCATTTTGATGAAGTTAGAGGTGGAATAGAAGAGAAACTACTGAATGAATAGAGAATGGGAGCTTAATTGGGAAGAAGGCAAGATGGAGCCAGGGGGGTGATTGAAACAACAGAAAAGCCAACAGAAGCGAAACAAAAAAAAAACATGATCTTTGGAAATAATTTGCGTTCTCTTCCAACTCTCTTGATTACTGCAGCAAGATACAAATGCCACAAGTAGAATCACATGTCCTATGATCAAAAATGTACATCCTAATTCATGGAATGAATGAAAATAATGTATTACATCATTAACAATTATCCTTTTACCAAGTTAGCTCGCAGTGGCAGTTACATAGGACGCCCACCACACATTCTTGATTTCTCTAGCAGGCAAGAATGCCACATTTAGCAAAATATTGGGCCATATGATTCAGGCTAAAGTCACAAGTTAAATTTATTTACAATCGTTAGACGAATAGACTGAAGCAAAAAATGCAGTAAGATATTCATAGTGAAAAATAAAAGACGGAACTTGTTCACAAGATGTTTAAAAATATGTTCTTCAGGTTGTATTTCTTAAATAGTCAAACAAGGCTTGTGGAGAACATTGACTTTCATAAGATTCTTGATATGAGGATGCTTGCATCTGGTTGTGCCATCAGCACAGAACTCAATCATCATAGAAACAGCTGAAACTACTGCATATTACAGGGATGGTGGCTGCATATATTTAACCATTCATAGGTCTTTTGGTAGACAGTGGTCATTCAAGACAGATCAAAGACACAATCGCATATATTATGAAGAGGTGCTATTTACACTGGGCCCAGGCTTTGCATTTCTAATAAATGCCTTCACAAAGTAAAATTTAATGATTCCAAGTACAAGTTATCGGCATCCTGCTTAGTGTGCAAGTCAATCAGACACACATCACTCTTACCCTCAGCACCTGCCCTACATTTTGCAACCAGAAAGGCAAAACAACCCCAAGAAGAAATAAAGGGAAAAATGCATGCAATAGCATAGTATTATTTGAAGGAGAATGGAGCTCTGCTCCAGTCACAATATCCTCACATTTAGAGCCAGTGATGAGGTTGGAGATTGAAGAAGGTTTGAATAGAAGACAGTGGTGGAGAAAATTAGTTTGGGTAATTCTTGATGCCCAAGATGACGCTGGAACATTCGGAGGTTTTGGTTGTAGAAAGGTAGTGATACTACTGCTTGAAATGTCCGAGCCACATCTGACAATAGATAGCCAGGGAAGCCAGTAAGCAACAGACAGGCTAGATTCTGCAGAGGTGGTAGTATATAAGGAAGGGGCAAGAAAAAGAAATTGACAGCTGACGTTCTGAAAAACAGTGAGTTGAAATGTGTAGCTATACAAGGGAGCTCGGCAACAGGGAAAGAGTCACAATTATTAAGCCCCATCACACCCAGGATGACCACGTGAATTATAGAAAAATTAAGGCACAGAAGGAGGCCATTCAGCCCATCCTGTCCGTGCCGGCCAAAAACAAAATGAGCCGCCCAATCTAATCCCACCTTCCAGCACCTGGTCCATAGCCTTGCCGGTTACAGCACTTCAGCTGCCTGTCCAGGTACCTTTTAAAAGAATTGAGGGTTTCTGCCTCCATTACCATTCCTGGCAGTGAATTTCAGATACCAACTACCCTCTGGATGAAAATAGTTTTTTCTCATGTTCCCTCTAATCCTTCTACCAATCACCTTAAATCTGTGCCCCCAGTAATCGACCTCTCCGCAAGGGGAAAGCAGTCCTTCCTGTCTACTCTATCTAGGCATCTCTAGATTCTCTATAATAATGCCATGGATGCAGAGAGATAAACATCAGGACAGTAGGATGAGACTGCTTGGGTGATTTCGCCTAGAAGCCATAGCATGTGAATGAACTGAGCATGGTAGAGGATTCCAAAGTTAAAGCAGACATAGAAGGTGGGCCTGTCTGGAAAAGTCAAGAGCCTGGGACTGCAGCAAAATGGTGCTTCTCGGCAGAGCACAGTGATAGATAGAATGGGAAAGCACCATAGACACAGAGTAAGGAATGGGGAATTTGTAAGGTGGGGACCAGGAAAGGGGGATGGGAAAGCTGATAGGAGGAGGTCATCAGGCAGGCAGAGAAGCATGAATCAGGATCCAGCAGTAAAAATGCTACAATAGCAAAAGACTATGATGTTCTTTCTTTTTTTTTGTTACCCCATCGACAGTTTGAGAGGGGTCAGAGTAACCCTGTCGTTCTCTTTCATAAATGTTGCCATGAAAACAGAGGCACTCAAATCAAACAAAAATCCTTTACAATATCATTACTCCCATCACTTCTGTTGTGTACAGTACTGGACATAACCTAAATATCGAATATACACAGTATAACAAAATAAGCGATGTAAGGCTCTCGAAGACCAATCTGAGAGCTGTGTGCATTTTTTTTCTGATGTACCAGTATCCAACAAGCCTCAACAAAGTAAGTGCCAAATGCTAGAAGCATGGAACTAAACTGCTGACCTTAGCCTTTCGAAATTTGTATGAAAAACTCTTGGCAGCTGGTTTAACCCATGGCCAACATAAAATTGGATGTTTCAGTGAAGAAACACATGATTACCATTACAAGATTTATTACAAATGTCAAATTAAAATTAACTGAAGCCTTTCAAACATTATCATGGCCAAGCCTAATCATATATCTTTATTAATCCAAACGAGGCACATGCAAAAAGTTTGAAGTGTAAACTGGCAGTGTTCTATGCTGAAACATTTGAAATACACTAACCATTTTGAATCTACTAGCAAACTTATAATTAAATCGCTTGCAGCTGATAAAAGAGTTTTCAAAGACAATCAATGCCAATAAAACATGCTCATTACATATGACAGTTTACTCAGTGATCCTACACTCTAGCAGAGCCTCACTCAATGGCCAAACGGGGTCAAAGAACTAGCTCTGCTATTGTAAGCCAGGTCTCCCACTTGTGCTCCTGTAATACAATATACTTGTTAGGAACAAGGGATTGATGAATTTACCCTACAGTTACCTTAATCAGAATGGGCTATCAAGTTGTCAATTTTCTTTATTTTACTGAGCCCCAGCTTTCCTGATACAGGAAATGAAATTCTGTAGTCACAGTTGCCGCTCTTGCACATGTACCTCACTGAATGTGGCCTGGCAGGCCTCAAAACCAACACTATCAAAATATGACAATTTGGATGCGTTAAAATAGCAACATGTTGTTATACCAAACTAGGTCTAATTTTTCTTCATAGCTTTTGCAATAACGTATCTGTTGATGTATCAGTCACTCCATGATGGAGGTCACTCCATAGTTGCTTCACAGCGACCAAAACAACACGGAAGGCAGCCGTTACAGGTTATAAGTCCAGCTCAATTGGCATAGAGATTGGGCACCACGGGTTGCCTTTGTCGGTGGGAGAGGTCATCGCATCTCACTGGACAGCTACCGCCCGCCTCAAAATGGACAGCCCCCGGTCAGAAAGGTTCTGTCCTGCCACAGTCCACCTGCTTCAATGGGTGTTTGGAGCTCAGGGTCATTGCCCGACAAGTGGACTGTAACACCGCACCAAACAGCACGATAAAAAAAGGAAAGAAGGTACCAGCCTTTGGTTTTGCAAGCTGGAACATCAGAACAATGTGTCCTGGCCTGTCGGAAGACCTTACACAAATCAACGATTCTCAGAAGATCATTAACAACAAGCTCAGTAGACTCAATGTGGACATTGCAGCACTTCAGGAGACACACCTCCCTGCGAGTGGATCTCGAAGAGAGCAAGACTACACCTTCCTCTGGCAGGGTAGGGATCCTGAAGAACCAAGACAGCATGGAGTGGGCTTCGCCATCAGAAACTCTTTGCTCAGCATGATAGAGCCACCGTCAAATGGCTCGGAACGCATACTGTCCATCCGACTGCTCACCACCTCTGGTCCAGTACACCTACTCAGCATCTATGCTCCAACACTCTGCTCCCCACCTGAAGTTAAAGACCAGTTCGACAAGGAACTCAGTATCATCAGTAGCATTCCCAATACCGAACACCTGTTCCTGCTGGGGGACTTTAATGCCAGGGTTGGGGCCGAATATGACTCATGGCCCTCTTGCCTTGGACGCTATGGCATTGGAAGGATGAATGAGAATGGACAGAGACTGCTTGAGTTGTGTACCTATCACAATCTCTGCATCACCAATTTGTTCTTTCATACTAAAGCCTGTCACCAGGTTTCATGGAGACACCCAAGATCATGTCGTTGGCACCAGCTGGACCTCATCGTCACAAGGCGAGCCTCTATAAACAGTGTCCAAATCACACGCAGCTTCCACAGTGCGGACTGCAACACCGACCACTCCCTGGTGTGCAGCAAAGTTAGACTCAAACCAAAGAAGCTACATCACTCAGAGCAGAAGGGCCACCCGTGCATCAACACTAGCAGAACTTCTCATCCACAGCTGTTACATAAATTTCTAAATTCGCTTGAAAAGGTCCTTCCAAACACTCCTACAGGGGATGCAGAGACCAAGTGGGCCCACATCAGAGACGCCATCTATGACTCAGCAATGACCACCTATGGCAAACGTGTGAAGCAGAATGCAGACTGGTTTCAATCTCACTTTGAAGAGCTGGAACCTGTCATGGCCGCTAAGCACATTGCACTGTTGAACTACAAGAAAGCCCCCAGTGAGTTAACATCCATAGCACTTAAAGTAGCCAGAAGCGCAGCACAAAGAACAGCCAGGCGTTGTGCAAATGACTACTGGCAACACCTATGCAGTCGTATTTAGCTGGCCTCCGACACCGGAAACATCAGAGGAATGGATGATGGCATTAAGAGAGCTTTTGGGCCAACCATCAAGAAGATCGCCCCCCTCAAGTCTAAATCAGGGGACACGATCACTGACCAACACAAGCAAATGGACCGCTGGGTGGGGTGGAGGATTACCTAGAACTGTACTCCAGGGAAAATGTTGTCACTGAGACCACCCTCAATGCAGCCCAGTCTCTGCCAGTCATGGATGAGTTGGACGAACAGCCAACAAAATCGGAACTCAGTGATGCCATTGATTCTCTAGCCAGTGGAAAAGCCCCCTGGGAAGGACGGCATTACCCCTGAAATAATCAAGAGTGCCAAGCCTGCTATACTCTCAGCACTCCATGAACTGCTTTGCCTGTGCTGGGATGAGGGAGCAGTACCTCAGGACATGCACGATGCCAATATCATCACCCTCTATAAGAACAAGGGTGACCGCGGTGACTGCAACAACTACCGTGGAATCTCCCTGCTCAGCATAGTGGGGAAAGTCTTCACTCGAGTCGTTTTAAACAGACTCCAGAAGCTGGCTTAGCATGTCTACCCTGAGGCACAGTGTGGTTTTCGAGCAGAGAGATCCACCATTGACATGCTGTTCTCTCTTCGACAGCTGCAGGAGAAATGACGCAAACAACAGATGCCCCTCTATGTTGCTTTCATAGATCTCACCAAAGCCTTTGGCCTAGTCAGCAGACGTGGTCTCTTCAGATTACTAGCAAAGATCAGATGTCCACCGAAGCTACGAAGTATCATCACCTCATTCCATGACAATATGAAAGGCACAGTTCAGCATAGCGGTGCCTCATCAGACCCCTGTCCTATCCTGAGTGGCGTGAAACAGGGCTGTGTTCTCACACCTACACTGTTTGGGATCTTCTTCTCCCTGCTGCTCTCACATGCGTTCAAGTCTTCAGAAGAAGGAATTTTCCTCCACACAAGATCAGATGGCAGGTTGTTCAACCTTGCCCGTCTTAGAGCGAAGACCAAAGTATGGAAGCTCCTCATCAGGGAACTCATCTTTGCTGACGATGCTGCATTAACATCCCACACAGAAGAGTGTCTGCAGAGACTCATCGACAGGATTGCGGCTGCCTGCAACAAATTTGGCCTAACCATCAGCCTCAAGAAAACGAACATCACGGGACAGGACGTGAGAAATGCTCCATCCATCAATCCATCCAGATCACGCTCTGGAAGTGGTTCAAGAGTTCACCTACCTAGGCTCAACTATCAAAAGTAACCTGTCTCTCGATGCAGAAATTAACAAGTGCATGGGAAAGGCATCCGCTGCTATGTCCAGACTGGCCAAGAGAGTGTGGGAAAATGCTGCACTGACGCAGAACACGAAAGTCCGAGTGTCTCAAGCCTGTGTCCTCAGTACCTTGCTCTACGGCAGCGAGGCCTGGACAACGTATGTCAGCCAAGAGCGACGTCTCAATTCATTCCATCTTTGCTGCCTCAGGAGAATCCTTGGCATCAGGTGGCAGGACCGTATCTCCTACACAGAAGACCTCGAGGCGGCCAACATCCCCAGCATATACACCCTACTGAGCCAGCGGCACTTGAGATGGCTTGGCCATGTGAGCCGCATGGAAGATGGCAGGATCCCGAAGGAAACACTGTACAGCGAGCTCGTCACTGGTATCAGACCCACCGGCTGCCCATGTCTCTGCTTTAAAGACGTCTGCACACGCGACATGAAGTCCTGTGACATTGACCACAAGTCGTGGGAGTCAGTTGCCAGTGATCGCCAGAGCTGGAGGACAGCCATAAAGGCAGGGCTAAAGAGTGGCGAGTCGAAGAGACTTAGCAGTTGGCAGGAAAAAAGACAGAAGTGCAAGGAGAGAGCCAACTGTGTAACAGCCCTGACAACCAATTTTATCTGCAGCGCCTGTGGAAGAGTCTGTCACTCTAAAATTGGCCTTTATAGCCACTCCAGGCGCTGCTTCACAAACTACTGACCACCTCTAGGTGCTTACCCATTGTCTCTCAAGACAAGGAGGCCAAAGAAAAAGAAAGAAAGATGTATTAGTCATGATTCCTACCCTTTATCCTACTAACTGCTCCATAATCCTTGCAAAGTTATTTTGGCGATATGTGGTGAAAATAACAGTTTTTTAAAAATGGGCACCGGGTCAAATCTTGCTGAAGCAGGGCATTTCGCAGTACACGTCACTGAGACTTTTTCCTGCACATTCAGCACCGATATAATTTGTACCATCACTTGCTAGAAGTAAGAGCAGATAATGGAGCATCTGGGAGCTTGATGAATGATGGGCCGAAGAGTGCGTCACTTTAACCTGAGATTTAAGGATTGTAAAAGAAAGAGAGAAATAACATAAAAAAAGTCAACAAGAGTCAAAATAGGTACAGAAAGAAACAAAGAGAGGGAAGGAAAGATTGCAATTATGAAGAGAGGAAAAATGAACAATAAGGAAAGGTAAATTAAAATTTCTAAAAAGAATTTACCACAAGCAAAGTTAAACTCAATATCTAAATTTCAACACTCCCCCCTGCTCTCATGCTCACATCTCTGTCCTGGGATTGCTGCAGTGTTCCAGTGAACATCAACGCAAGCTCGAGGAACAGCATCTCATCTACCGATTAGGCACACTACAGCCTGCCGGACTGAACATTGAGTTCAATAATTTCAGAGCATGACAGCCCCCCACTTTACTTTCATTTTTAGTCATTTTTAGTTATTTTTTCTTCCTTTTTTTTTGCATTCCTTTTTACATTTTTTGCATTTATTTCATTTCATCTTAGTTTGTTCAGTTTGCTTACCCACTGTTTTTTTCAGGTTGTTTTTCTTCAGGTTTGCACTTGCTGATGTTCTATATTCAGTATATTCACACCTAATCTGTACTAATGCTTTGTCTTTCATACACCATTAACATATTGTTTGCCTTTGCTCCGTGACCTTTTGGTCAGCTATGTGGCCTGGTCCAATCTGCACCTTCTCCTTTGTTATCTCTTGCCCAACCCCCACCTCACTTGTTTATAATCTGTGACTTTTCTAATATTTGTCAGTTCCGAAGAAGGGTCACTGACCCGAAACGTTAACTCTGCTTCTCTTTCCACAGATGCTGCCAGACCTGCTGAGTGAATCCAGCATTTCTTGTTTTTGTTTCAGATTTCCAGCATCCGCAGTATTTTGCTTTCAATATCTAAATTGTTCTCTTTCTGGGCTGGTGAGGTTGATTTGAATTGGATCAACAATTATTACATTGTTTGAAGGGTATTTATATTGCTGAGAATGAGCTGCCTTGAATTTAATTGGCAATTAATGTGCAAATTCAGTAAGTTCTTAAAAATAATGGGGAGGGTGAGGATGAAATGTAGTTTTTGTGAAACAAATCAAACCAGCAAGTTCTGGAGATTCACAACTCATGGTATATCTCTTTGCACCCTGAACTTACTACCTGATTTGCATATTAATAACAGTGTGCATCGTGAAATTGCCGTTATTTTTCCAAGAAGATTTAGCCCAATGTTTCTTGAAGAAAAGTGTAGGTCTAACAGGAATCCAGGAAATATTGGCTATGGTCACAAACTATGTAATTCCCAGAACTCTGCAAAACTAAGCCTGAAGCCAAGGAGACTGAAAACATTTCTAATTGATTGCAGGCCAAGCTGATATAGCATTAGAGATGGATAGAAAGTGGTAACATTATCTGATTTTTGATTACTTTAGAGTGGACCCCCCTCCAGAGAGACAGTTCTTTTCTTTTTTTTTCTTCTTTTTCTTTTGGGCCTCCTTATCTCGATAGACAATGGATACGCGCCTGGAGGTGGTCAGTGGTTTGTGAAGCAGCGCCTGGAGTGGCTATAAAGGCCAATTCTGGAGTGACAGGCTCTTCCACAGGTGCTGCAGAGAAATTTGTTTGTTGGGGCTGTTGCACAGTTGGCTCTCCCCTTGCGCCTCTGTCTTTTTTCCTGCCAACTACTAAGTCTCTTCGACTCGCCACAATTTAGCCCTGTCTTTATGGCTGCCCGCCAGCTCTGGCGAATGCTGGCAACTGACTCCCACGACTTGTGATCAATGTCACACGATTTCATGTCGCGTTTGCAGACGTCTTTATAACGGAGACATGGACGGCCGGTGGGTCTGATACCAGTGGCGAGCTCGCTGTACAATGCGTCTTTGGGGATCCTGCCATCTTCCATGCGGCTCACATGGCCAAGCCATCTCAAGCGCCGCTGACTCAGTAGTGTGTATAAGCTGGGGGTGTTGGCCGCTTCAAGGACTTCTGTGTTGGAGATATAGTCCTGCCACCTGATGCCAAGTATTCTCCGAAGGCAGCGAAGATGGAATGAATTGAGACGTCGCTCTTGGCTGGCATACGTTGTCCAGGCCTCGCTGCCGTAGAGCAAGGTACTGAGGACACAGGCCTGATACACTCGGACTTTTGTGTTCCGTGTCAGTGCGCCATTTTCCCACACTCTCTTGGCCAGTCTGGACATAGCAGTGGAAGCCTTACCCATGCGCTTGTTGATTTCTGCATCTAGAGACAGGTTACTGGTGATAGTTGAGCCTAGGTAGGTGAACTCTTGAACCACTTCCAGAGCGTGGTCGCCAATATTGATGGATGGAGCATTTCTGACATCCTGCCCCATGATGTTCGTTTTCTTGAGGCTGATGGTTAGGCCAAATTCATTGCAGGCAGACGCAAACCTGTCGATGAGACTCTGCAGGCATTCTTCAGTGTGAGATGTTAGAGCAGCATCGTCAGCAAAGAGGAGTTCTCTGATGAGGACTTTCCGTACTTTGGACTTCGCTCTTAGACGGGCAAGGTTGAACAACCTGCCCCCTGGTCTTGTGTGGAGGAAAATTCCTTCTTCAGAGGATTTGAACGCATGTGAAAGCAGCAGGGAGAAGAAAATCCCAAAAAGTGTGGGTGCGAGAACACAGCCCTGTTTCACACCACTCAGGATAGGAAAGAGACAGTATAGTTTTAAATAAAAGCAGAAAATGCTGGATCTCTCAGGAGGTCAGGCAGCATCTGTGGAGAAAGAAACAGAGTTAACATTTCAGATCAATGTCGATCTGAAACTTTAATCTCTCCTCTCTGCACGAATGCTGCCTGACCTTGAGGGTTTCCACCATTTTCTGTTTTCATTTCAGATTTCCAGCAACTACAGTATTTTGCTTTTGTTTTATGTACAGCTTTAAACCTGCTGTTGGGGTACACGTAGTTTCAGAGCAAAAACCATGTTAAAAATATTGTCCAATACACCAGCAACTTTCAAAGTACAGTTTGTAGAAAATCTTCTGTAAATGATTAAATGCTTCACTTATTGCTCACACTGTGGCTGAATTTTATTCTCCCGCTGCTGGGAGCGGTGGCGGGTGAGAAAGCTGGTGGCCCACACGCCACCATGCCCTCGCGATCTTCCTTGCGGCGGCCAAGGATAATGAGACGGTCAGGCAGCCACCCACCCCAATCACGTGGAGGGAGCAGGCTCTCCAACACCAGCACTAGTGTCAGCTGCCTGTGCGCAGGCGTTGGTGCCATTTTTAAAGGGCAGCCAGCCCTGCTGGGCCATTTAAAGTTTTAAAGAAAAACCCACCCAATGAACTGCCAATAAATCTATTGCCCCTTCACTCCCCCATAACAATTAAATTCAACATTTGCCCTCTCCCCCCACCCCCCCAAAACATTTACTTTCAATACTTGACCTTTCCCCCGCCCCACCCCAAACATATCAAAGTGCAGAGGTCTCCCCTTCCCACCCTTCCCTACACAAGTAATTTTTATTAGAGCCCGTTCCCGCCACCAATGCACTAAAAATCATAAGTTCTCCCCTTCCCCACAATAGTGGCGCCTGCTTTCCCTGGACGAGAAAGGGAAGGCACCTGAGTGCCAGCCGCCGCTAGGAAGATCGCGGCCCGAAGGTAAGATCGCTGTTGATTTTATTTAAATGTATTAATTTCATCAATTTAGATATGTTAATCCGGGTCCTGTCACCCAGCAGCAGTGGGGCCGCCACGGAGCCTCGCTGCTGCCAGGAAGATCGGGCCCGGCACTCCCAGCTTAGAGCTCTACGGCGCTGCCGGAACAATCTTCCGTCCCCCCCGCCATGAAGCCTGATGTCAGATGCTCAACAAAACCCAGCTCCTTAAGTGTTAGTTCAAGATAAAGATTGGCATGAATTTCTTTCAGCTTTGTTTTTTGGGCATACCTGCCTCAAAATCCACCATAAGGCAGAAAGAGCGTAAGGAAAAAAGGTCATAGACATTAACATGAACAGTGGCGGTGCATTTTAAAATTAATGATTGTATTTGTTGAGCTAGGGCAACAGCAGTTTAAAGAGCAATAATATCTAGTGATCTGCAACTTTAATCCCATGCCAAAAGGAACAAAATGTTATTATGGCTCAATGATTATGATGAAGACAATTTGTCATGTATTTCATGTTGGTGACATATGGTCCACATATAAATAGATAAAAGGATATACAAAGACATCTGCCAACACCCAATTTTAAACAGCTACAGTATACCACTGTGGCTGAAGGCCACTACTGGATCAGAGCTTTGTATTATTAGGCGTTTCATGATAATCAAACTCTGAACGTTCTTAATGCCGATATCACCTGTTTTAGAAAACAGCACAAAAACCACAGCTCTGTTAAATACCATTCACAATGAAGGAAATTACATTTACAAAATGTGAAGCTGCCAATCCTAAAGAGTTTCAACAGTCCTATTCATATTTACACAGTACTATTGTCAAATTGTGCATGGCAAGAAAGGTAGTCGTGTATCCTTGCAACAGTTGCATCAACCAGAAAAACAAGCCAGTTTTGTTCACATTCTTTTAGGGACTGACAAACCTCTTGACTGCAGTTTATTTTCCCCATTCCTGTTCTATAATACATCGAGTACAACTTTCCAATGACACAGCTATATTTCTGAAGCAATTTTGCAATACCAGTTCGTGATGTGAGTTGAGAGTGATTGCCCTTTACATCAAGGTAGCACTTGACTAAATGTGGCATCAAAGAGCCCTAGCAAAATTGAAGTGAATGGGAATCACAGCAAAAACTATCCAATGGTTGGAGTCATACCTACCACAAAGGAAGACAGTTGTGCTAGTTGGAGGTCAATCATATCAGCCCCACGAGATCGCTGCAGGAGTTCCTCAGGGCAGTGTCCTGGGCCCAACCATCTTCAGCTGCTTCATCAATGACCTTCCCTCCATCATAAGGTCAGAAGAAGGGATGTTCGCTGATGATTGCACAGTGTTCAGTACCATTCATGACTCCTCAGATAGTGAAGCAGTCCTTGCCCGCTTACAGCAAGACCTGGGCTCATAAGCGGCAAGTAACATTCGTGCCACACAAGTGCCATGTAATGACCATCTCCAATAAGAGAGACTCTAACCATTTTCCTTTGATGTTCAATGACATTACCATCGCTGAATCCCCCACCATCAGCATCCTTGGGGTTACCATTAACCAGAAACTGAACTGAACCAGCCATATAAATACTGTCACTACAAAAGGAGGTCAAAGGCTGAGAATTCTGAGATGAGTAACATGCCTTGATTCCCCAAAGCCTGGCGACCATCTCTAAGGCAAAAGTCAGGAATGTGATGGAATACTCTCCATTTGCCTTGATCAGTGCAGCTCCAACATAATTCAAGAAGCTCGACACCATTCAGGACAAAGAAGCCCACTTGATTGGCATCCCATCCACCACCTTCAACATTCACTCCCTCCACCACTGGTGCACAGTGGCAGCAGTGTGTACCATTTACTAGGTGCACTGCAGCAATTCACCAAGGCTTCTTCGACAGCACCTTCCAAACCTACAACCCTCTACCACCTAGAAGGACAAGTGCATTAGATGCATGGGAACACCACCACCTGCAAGTTCCCCTCCAAGTCACACACCATCCTGACTTGGAACTATATCACTGTTCCTTCACTGCTGCTGTGTCAAAATCCTGGACGACCCTCCCGAACAGCACTGTGAATGCACCTGCACATTGACTGGAATGGTTCAAGAAGGAGGCTCACCATCTCCTTCTCGAGGGCAATTAGGAAGGGAACATGTCATGAATGAATATCTTTTAAAAAGTTCTGGTGCTGTAGCGATTGCCCTGTTTCTGTCAGAGGACAGTTTCTACAGCAGAATCAAAAGAATTATGAAGATAGTTAATTCAAAGTTATAGAATCATAAAAGGATACAGCACAGGAGGTGTCCATTCAGTCGATTTTGTCTGTGCCAGTTCTTTGCAAGAGCTTTCCAATTAGCCTCACTCCTCTGCTCTTTCCCCATTGCTATTAAAATGTTTCCACTTCAAACATTTATCCATTTCTCTTTTCAAAAGTTATTATTGAATCTCTTCCACTATCCATTCAGGCAGTGCATTCCAGATCATAAATTGCTGCGTAATTTTTTTGCCAATTACCAACCCTTCTGCCACTGGAAACAGTTTCTCTATTTCCTCTAGCAAAACCCTTTATGATTTTGAATCCCACTTAACCTTTCTTTCAAAAACAACTGGATCAATATATATTCAGATTCAGTGTTATACTGCTTGATGGTATTTATCCAGGAAGTTTGGAAGGAAATTACAGGGAATCAACAGGCATTGTGTGAAGACAGTTCACGAGAGGAGCATCCTTGGATGCTGGATGGAATGGAATTGAAGAACTGAATAATCCTTTTCTGCTTTGGATGTCATTGTTATTTGTAAATACATAGCTGGGTAAGGTCTATGCATGTAAGCAAAAACTGAAGTGACTCCCTGGACTGTACAATAGTCAACAGCTGCATTTCAGCTGTACAGTCCACCCACGACCCCAAGTACTGTTTGCCTCTGACCCCGCAACCCCCATTTTGCCTTTGTCAGCATCTGAGGGGGTCACCCAAAACCAGCTGTTGGGTTGTTTCCTCAAGCAGGCAATAGTGAGGGGCCAATCCAAAAACATGAATGTTGCATAAAGAACTGAAGCACTTTTCAAAGTACTTATAGCAATTTTTTTTTAAAAGTCAATATTTTCATAATGCAGGATTTCACACATGTTTTTCTATGGATAGCAAATACATGAATTAATACATATCACGACTTATCACCAGTGCAGCAGATCTATGAAAAATATTGGCCACACCATACAAATGGTATGTTAGTCTTTATTGCAAGGGAGTCTTGCTGCAACTGTAGAGGGTTGTAGTGAAACTGCACTTGGAATACTGTGAACAGTTTTGGTCTCCCTACCTAAGGAAGGATATACCAGCCTTAGAGGGGGTACAACAAAGGTTCATTACATTGATTCCTGGGATGAGGGGATTGTCCTATGAGGAGATAGATTAGAGTAGGCCTATAGTGCCTGGAGCTTAGAAGAATGAGACGTGATCTCATTAAAACATAAAATTCTTATGGGGCTTGACAGGATAGATGCTAGGAGGATGTATCCCCTGGCTGGGGTGTCTAGAAGTAGCACCGTAGTCTCAGGATAAGGGTCCAATCATTTAGGACTGAGTTGAGGAGAAATTTCTTCCCTTAAAGGGTGGTGAATCTTTTGAATTCTCTACCCCAGAGAGCTGAGCATATTTCAAGACAAAGATTGACAGATTTTTGGATACTAAGAGAATTAAAGGATATGGGGATAGTGTGGGTGGGTAGAGTTTAGATAGACCACCAACCATGATCTTACTGAATGGTTCAACAGGCTTGAAGGACTGAATGGCCTACTTCTGCTCCTACTTCTTATGCTCATATAATATTAGACTGCAAAATTTATGATACCACTGTTAGCATACTGCCATTTCAATCCATTTTGTGCGCCTCCAGAGAAAACAATAAATGAATCTCTCAGTAGATGTCATTACCATTAGCATCCCGCTGGGAAAAAAATACCAAACATGGCTCTTCAGCCATTTTAATTGTACACTGCAACTTAAAAAACTGCTTCCATTTAAGCCAGATTTCTCATTTTTTTAATGTATTTATGGAGCATCAATGGAATAACACCAAGCTGACCCTTAGAATCAAGATGATGGTTTATAAGGCCTGTGTTCTCAGCACCTTGCTGTATGGTTGTGAAACATGGGCAACGTACTGTTACCAGAAGCTCAATAATTTCCATCTTCACTGTCTGCAGCACATTATGGGTATATCCTGGCAGGACAAAATCATAAATGCAAAAGTCTTCTCAAAGGCGGAGCTCTCAAGAGTGTTGGCACTAATCGCACCAATGCAGCTTCAGTGGATTGGACATGTTCGCAGGATGGAAGATGGTCGCGTACCCAAGGACCTTCTGCATGGTGAGGTAGCTGGAGCCAGACAACCAGTGGGGCGCCCAAAGCTCTGCTTCAAGGATGCTTGCAAGCGTGATAATGGAAGGCCCTGAATATCGACTATCGCACCTGGCAGTCACTAGCTGGTGAAAGAGGGTAATGGTGACACATCCTGTGAACTGGTGCGCACTACCATGACAACCGGTTGCTCTAGCAGCTTAGCAACAGGCACCAACATCAAAAACAACTCACAGTGTCACTTGGCAGCTTCACGTGCAGCACTTGTTGCAGAACCTACCTCTTAAGGATTGGTCTTTACAACCATCAGTAAAGGTGCAGCAAGAGAAGACACCCCACCTAAATGGAATGTTTGCTGCATGTCCATCATCTTTCCTAGATGGAAGGATGCCAACCAAATCAATATTTTTTCACTAAAATCTAAGCATCCACATAATTCCAGCACATGTAAACTGTAAAAGTTTCCCTCATGCCTTGCTGAACTCTGTGCCTTTTATGCAGAATTTCTAATACTGCATTCACCAGCACTTGATGAATCAACATTAACAACTTATTTCTTATGTTCTAACTTGTACTTATAAAGTTAAAATACACCAAGGCTAGTGGGCACAAGAATGGCAGTACTGGATTGACATCCGTTATACACTGCACTTAATAGTATGTTCAATGGAAAGGAAATTCAGTCGGGGCATATACTTGATCCCCTTTCCATTTCAGCAGTATAGAAGTCTTTGGTTTGATGCCCTTGGAACTTCCAATATACATTTGCAGTTAATCCTAAGAACCTGTGTGGTGGCAATTGTTTTAATGTGACAGCAACATACAACTTACAAAGTTGGAGAGCTTGATTGCTCATTTAAGTTCATAAAGCTGGAGGAAAGCGACTTTCTTAGGTCAGAAATATTCCCTTCCATTTATACTGTTGCTGGTAGATGTCTTCTGGCTGGTCATGAGCCATGGCGATATATGTTGAAGAGGTCCAGCACGCTTTAAATGTCTTAATGCCAGATATGATTACATAACTTTTTTAAATTGCTACTACATGGCACTAATTCATTTGTTTTTCCAAATACATTTCCAGGAAATGGAATTTCTCAGTAGGAAGGCTTGCTCATCTGCACGTGATCTGGTTGTAAGCCAGCTTGCTTTTTTCTGCCATTTGTTCCTTAAAGCGCAGCTCCAGCCAGCTCCTGACAAACTCCAGTAGTACCATGTTTACATGGCAAGTTACAATGTCTGATGGTTTTCGCATTTAATCAGCTCTTCTACTTTGGGGATTATGGCGTGATGTTCGCCTTTGAGTCCAGAAGTGAAAGATTAATTTTCCCCAATTTGGCATTCTACAAAGCTTTCCTGCAATTCTTCCTCTGATGAACTGCTGAAGTTCTATTTGGTACGCTTTAGGGAAAAATAATCTGTTACCGCTGGCCTCAAGTAATGTAGACCAGGACACGAGAAGAAGATGGCCTATATTATGCCAGTCTATTCTCTTGAATAAGACGACTTCTGAAATTGTTGCTAGTATTTAAGCCAGATCTTCATTTTTTAAAATGTATTCACGAAATCAAAACAGCCACACAATACCAACACACCTATCTGTAAAGGTTTCTCTCATGCCTTGCTCGAACTCTGTCCCTTTTATGCAAAATTTATAATACAGCATTCATAGCACTTGATGAATCAACAATAACAACTTATGTACTTATTTCTTATGTTCTAACTTGCACTTGTATAGGTGTTATGACCAGGTGGGTGATGGCGTGGCTTGTTCCCACTGTTCACCTCGCACAGCAAGTGTTTTTGTTACTAGTACTTTAACCCCATGTGTATTATTTGCCAAATAAACAGATGACAGGTTTTCTCATAGGTAAAAAAAAAACTACTTTAAGCAAATCCCAAAATGATCACAACACCACTCACACACGCATTCAGTCTCCCACACACTCTCAAGAGAAGATAGATAGAAAAGTACAGGGGAAGACGTGCTCAGAGTTCAGGTTGTAAAAGTCAGCTGTTTTAGGAATAACCTGTGGGATCCCCTCGGAGGATGAATTTTTAAATTTGCAGGCCTGTTTGCTGCTTGTCTGGTAATCGTTGGGCTGTTTGCAGTCTCCTGGAGGTTCACTTTGGATTGAAGATGCTGCTGATGTCTTGGGTCAATTCTCACCAGTAGAAAAGTCATTTTTGCAAAGGCACTCTTTTGTCTCTGTTGTAGTTGGTGTCCAACCTGTTTCAGCAGGGTTCAACTGTATTGGCTAGAAAAGATCTCTCTCTCACTCAGCCTCGCTGAAATTCAAGATGGCTTTTTGCTGCACTGTGAGGTTGAGGAGAAACCAAACTGATGATGTTGTCTCTAGTCCCGTCCTGAAAAGATTTCCCCTTTGTTCCTCAAAACGAATACCTTTTAAGGTGAATTTTACAAGGGTTGGTTTCACCCATGTGACATCAGGTTTCAGTCCTAGCTGGGCCGTATAATGGCCTTGATGATGGCCCTACTCTGAGGAGATATGGGTGGTTCACACTCCATTGCAATGGAGGTTATTTGGAGATGAGAAGTCTGAGAAAGGTCTTGTCTCATTGTTTTTGAGTATAGCTTACATTCAGGTGTGATTATCTGTCGCATTTCCATGCAGACGGGACTTAATTGGTTTTCAGTCTCAGTAGACACTGATGTGGATTTAAGTGCAAGAGATACCATGTGTTTTGTCCTCCATTTTGTTGACAGTACATGTACCAGTTTCTTTAAAATTGTTCCAATTTTTTTTATATAACTCTTCAGTTTGGTTCTGTATTTGCATCACAGCACTTCTTGTGAGCATGACATCAGTAAAATACCCCAAGGCTAGTGGTGGCCCCTCGGGATCTTTATTGGGCTGTAGCTTTCCACTGTATAAATAACTTGGATGAACAAATAAAGAGCCATGTATCTAAGTTTGCTGATGACAAAATTCAAGCTAGCCTGTTAAGGGGTAATATCAGGAATCAATTCTTCTCACAAAAAGGAGTGGAAATCTGGAAAACTCTGCCTCAAAAAGCTGGGGCTCGGGGCCAATTGAAAAGTCCAAAACTGAATCACAGAATCATAGAATTGCTACAGCACAGGAGGCAGCCAATCAGCCCGTTGTGTCTGCACTGTCTCTCAGAAAGAACAATTTACCTAGTGTGACGCCATGGCCTTCTCCCCATAGCCCTGAACATTCTTCAGTTTCAGATAACAATCCAATTCCCTCTACTGCCTTGATTGAACCTCCTCCACCACACTCTCGGCCACTGCATTCCAGATCATAACCACTTGCTGCGTGTAAAGGTTTTCCCTCATGTCACCATTGCTTCTTTTGCCAATTACCTTAAATCTGTGCCCTCTTATTCTCGATCCTTCCACCAATGGGAACAGTTTTTCCCTATCTACCCTCTGTAGACCCCTCATGATTTTAAGTGTCTCTATCAAATCTCCTCTCAATCTTCTCTTCTCCAAAAGAAACAGTCCCAACTTTTCCAATCTATGTACGTAACTGAAGTTCCTCATACCTGGAACCATTCTTGTGAACCTTTTCTGCACTCTCTCCAATGCTTTCACATCCTTCCTAAAGTGTGACGCAATACTCCAGTTGAGGCCAAACCAGTGTTCTATACAAGATTAACATAACTTCGTTGCTTTTGTACTCTATGCCCCTATTAATGAAGCCGAGGATGCTATATGCTCTATTTACCATTCTCTCAACCTGTCCTGCCACCATCAATGATTTATGCACATATAAACCAGGTCCCTCTGCTCCTGCACCCCCTTCAGAACTGCACCCTTTATTTTATATTGTCTCTTTGCCTTCTTCCTATCAAAATGAATCACTTCACACTTCTCTGCATTAAATTTCACCTGCCACCTGTCCGCCCAATCCAGCAACCCAACTACATCCTTTTCAAGTTCTACACAGTTCACAATGTTTCCAAGTTTTGAATCATTTGTAAATTTTGAAATTGTGCCCTTCTAGGTCATTAATATACATCAGGAACAGCACCGACCTTTGGGGAACTCCACTACAAACCTTCCTCCAGTCCGAAAAACATCCATTAGCCCACTACTTTCCGTTTCCTGTCACTCAGACAATTTCATATCCATGTTGCGACTGCCCCTTTTGCTCCATGAGCTCTAACTTTGCTCACAAGTCTGTTATGTGGCACTTTATCAAATGCCTTTTGGAAGTCCATCTACACCACATCAACAGCATTGCCCTGATCAACCTTCTCTGTTACCTCATCAAAAACTCCAGCAGGTTAAACACGATTTCCCTTCACAAATCCGTGCTGGTTTTCCCTAATTAAACCGCATTTGCCCATGTGACTATTAATTTTGTCCTGAATTCTCATTTCTAGAAGCTTCCCCACCACTGAAGTTAAACTGACTGGCCTGTAGTTGCTGGGCATATCTTTATACCCTTTTTCCAATCTCACTTCCCTCAGTATCCTTGGATGCATCTCATCCGGTCCTGCTGCTTTATCAACTTTAAACACAGCTCTAATACTTCCTTATCAGTTTTAAGTCCTTCAAGTGTCTGAATTACCTCCTCTTTCACCATGGCCTGCATAGTATCTTCTTCCTTGGTAAAGGTAGATGAGATAACTGAGATTGACAGGTTTATCATAGGCAAGGATACTAATGGATATGGAGCAAAGGTGGGTGAATTGAGTTTATTTATTTATTATTTATTTATTTAGAGATACAGCACTGAAACAGGCCCTTCGGCCTACCGAGTCTGTGCCAACCAACAACCACCCATTTATACTAATCCTACATTAATCCCATATTCTCTACCACATCCCCACTATTCTCCTACCACTTACCTACACTAGGGGCAATTTACAATGGCCAATTTACCTATCAACCTGCAAGTCTTTTGGAGTTAAGATACAGATCAGCCATGATCTCAATAAATGAAAAGGCTCAGGGGAGTGAATGGCCTACTCCTGATCCTATGTTCCTAAGGCTATTCACAGCAGAGATTATGAGGCAAAATTTGACAACAAGCCACCAAAGGGAGATATTACGATAGATGACAAAATGTTTAGTCAAAGAGCTGGGTTTTAAGGAGAATCTTAAAAGAGGACAGGAATATGAGTGCAGAAAGGCTTAGGGAGAGTACAGTCTAGGCAGCTGAAGGTACGGCTGTCAATGGTGGAAAAATGAAAACAGGGATGCACAAGAGGCCAGAATTGGATCAGTCTTTTTGGTCAATGAGTGCATTTGTGGAATATCCATTTTCCCTATCAGCACCCCAAACCTATTTCACCATATATAATGTAGGATCATATACATGAGATATCTTTTTACAGTTGTCTCTGGCTGCAATTTGTTACATCATCTTATGTAGTGTTAAGAAAAACAGCATTAGCTGTAAAAGTCCACACAAGAGTTCTTTGGGGGCCGGGGGGGTGGGTGGGAAATAAATGCCAACACATAACTTTAGGCAAAAGCATCTCAAAAACAACAACTTTGTTCATACAACACCTTTAACAGAATAAAACATGCCAAGGGGCGTCACAGGAGCATTATAAAACAAAATGCGACTCTGAGCCACATAAGGAGAAATTAGGTCAGATGACCAAAAGCTTGGTCAAAAAGGTAGGTTTTAAGGAGCATCTTAAAGGAGGAAAGCAGGGTGGAGTGGCAGAGAGGTGTAAGAAGGGTATTCCAGAGCTTGGGTCCAGGCAACTGACCACCAATGGTGAAGCAATTAAAATCGGGGACGTTCAAGAGGCCAGAATTAGATAGACTTAGATGACTTAGACTTCATTCAAAATTGCATGGTTCAAATAAGAACTTTGTTTTGTAATCACATATCAACAAGATTAATATTAACAAACAGCATCAGCAGTATCTTTTGTTTCAGTTCCAATTAAGAGCTTCTCCACAGATACACTTCACTGATTCAGCTTGGTATACATTCATGTGATGTATGCTGAATTTTAGAGATTTAACCTCATCTATTTATGTGATAAAATAGTAATATGTATTAAAATTGATGCACTTAAGGGGCAGCTAGATAAGGACATGAGGCTGATAGGAATAGAAGCATATGTTGATGGGGTTAGAAGAAGAAGGGCGACAGGTGGCTTATGTGGATCATCATGGAGCTGGTGGGCAAATGGTCTGTTTCTTCACTGTAAATTCTACATAATTCTGTGAAATTGCATACTCCCCAGAGTAATGAACAAACATGATCAATCTAGGAACTTTACAGTTGGTTCACCTGAACTTCTTTTCTTTCCTTCCTACCTGCTTGGGTACAGTTCCATGGGCACCAAGGTCATTCAGGTACACAGTCTAACGGGCAACTGTGCTCATGTGAGCATTCCTGTGAATATTGTTACAAGGGTTTCCATTTTTTGTAAAGACTTGAGAATTTAAATTTTAAAACTGAAAAGGATTTCATAGAAGCTGAAGTTTTTTTTTAAAAAGGAAGGTCACCAGAAGGTTGGGACTGAGTTGTTAAGACCGAGGTGGGAGGAGTACACTGTTCATTCAGTCCCACTTCTCCACGGGTCACAACGTATCAATAAATTTTCCCACTTACCGAAGCAATCATATACTCTATTTTTCCCCAGAATAAAGCACACCAACCAGGTTTCTTCAATAAACAGCAAAATTATCCATTTATTATAAACCAAGTCTTAACCAATAATGAAGCAAATACATAAGCAAACTGAAATAATAACACCCCTTTTTTTTTTATCCTAGTCCTCACAAACACACACTCACATACACAACCGGTTAACCGGTAAAAAGGGATTTTTGTTTACAGCTGGGATGTCCCAAATTCAAATAGCAGGCTGCCACTAGAATTCTTTTCCTCCACACAAGATCAGGGGGCAGGTTGTTCAACCTTGCCCGTCTAAGAGCGAAGTCCAAAGTACGGAAAGTCCTCATCAGGGAACTCCTCTTTGTTGACGATGCTGCTTTAACATCTCACACTGAAGAGTGCCTGCAGAGTCTCATCGACAGGTTTGCGGCTGCCTGCAATGAATTTGGCTTAACCATCAGCCTCAAGAAAACAAACATCATGGGGCAGGATGTCAGAAATGCTCCATCCATCAATACTGGTGACCACGCTCTGGAAGTGGTTCAAGAGTTCACCTACCTAGGCTCAACTATCACCAGTAACCTGTCTCTAGATGCAGAAATCAACAAGCGCATGGGAAAGGCTTCCACTGCTATGTCCAGACTGGCCAAGAGAGTGTGGGAAAATGGCGCACTGACACGGAACACAAAAGTCCGAGTGTATCAGGCCTGTGTCCTCAGTACCTTGCTCTATGGCAGCGAGGCCTGGACAACGTATGTCAGCCAAGAGCGACGTCTCAATTCATTCCATCTTCGCTGCCTCCGGAGAATACTTGGCATCAGGTGGCAGGACCGTATCTCCAACACAGAAGTCCTCGAGGCGGCCAACATCCCCAGCTTGTACACACTACTGAATCAGCGGCGCTTGAGATGGCTTGGCCATGTGAGCCGCATGGAAGATGGCAGGATCCCCAAAGACACATTGTACAGCGAGCTCGCCACTGGTATCAGACCCACCGGCCGTCCATGTCTCCGCTATAAAGACGTCTGCAAACGCGACATGAAATCCTGTGACATTGATCACAAGTCGTGCGAGTCAGTTGCCAGCGTTCGCCAGAGCTGGCGGGCAGCCATAAAGACGGGGCTAAAATGTGGCGAGTCGAAGAGACTTAGTAGTTGGCAGGAAAAAAGACAGAGGCGCAAGGGGAGAGCCAACTGTGCAACAGCCCCGACAAACAAATTTCTCTGCAGCACCTGTGGAAAAGCCTGTCACTCTAGAATTGGCCTTGATAGCCACTCCAGGCGCTGCTTCACACACCACTGACCACCTCCAGGCGCGTATCCATTGTCTCTCTAGATAAAGAGGCCCAAAAGAAAAAAAGAAGAAGCAAATACATATGCAAACTGAAATAATAACACCCCTTTTTTTTTATCCTAGTCCTCACAAACACACACTCACATACACAACCGGTTAACCGGTAAAAAGGGATTTTTGTTTACAGCTGGGATGTCCCAAAGTCAAATAGCAGGCTGCCACTAGAAATCTTTACAGGTGATGTTGATGACCAGTCGGTTTGGGTAGGCATTCAAAGAAATTCAACTACAGAAGGCTTCACATAGGTCTTCCAGCAGGTGTGCAGCAACAAAGGTTTCAGTTCTCACTCATTCGATGCCCAGTTCTTTTAAAAATGCAAGGTTTCTGCAAACATTCCGGATAGCATCAAAATACAGGAGGCAAAAGTGCAACTTGATACAGGCTTTTGCTTTTCATGAGCAAGGATTCTTCAGAGAGGTAACAGTGGGTTGGATTTTATTCTGATCTCCTGGCAAGTCAATATGCAGATCTACAACTGCCTCTTTTATTCCAAAAAGCAGCTGTCTTTTAACAGTTCAAAATGAAACTAAAAACAGTTGAGCAACAATCCTGTGACAGCTATATAAACACCAGCTGTGTTTACTTGAAGTCACATGTTGTCCAGTACTTGTTTACTGCTCAACCTTTTTGTTGATCTTCCTTTTTTAAAAAAACAGCCACAAAGTTCAGCAAAATCATGAAATCCTTTTCATATTTTAAAAATATAGATTCCCAAGTTTTAACAAAAAATGGAAACTCTCGTAACAGTGTGGAATTGTAAAGTTATTGGAAGGCATCTGTTTTCAAATTAAAACTCAACAGGGGTTGTTCTGGTTTGCAGAGTAGTGACCAGCCAAGATTTATGGTCGTCATGAGACTGGTCCACGGAAAAGTTTTCGTTTCAATATGAACTGTTAAAAAAGCCAGCTGGTGTTTGGCCAAAAACTTAAAGTTTGCTTATTGACCTGCCAGGAGACTACCTTTATCTTGAAAATTAATCCGGCATCGAGAGTGTTCCTATTTCCTTCTGTAGTTGAAGAACTTACATGTGAAATGTGTGGAACTGGAACCTTTGTTGTTGCATTTCTGCTTTAAGACCTGACTGAAGCCTTCGATAGCTGCATCTTGGAAAGCTTACCGAACCTTATCATCAACCTCACCTGGAAAGGACTGTTCTAGGAAGATCACATTGACAGCCAGCAACATCTTTGGGACACCTCACCGAAACAAAGGACTTCCTTCCATACCTACTTTTCAGCCAAAGTGTTTTTTTTAATTCCTTCTATTGCTTTGTAACGGCTGTAAACAAAAATCCCTTTTATTTTTCCTGGTTAACCAGTTGTATATATATGTGGGTGTGGGTGTGAGGGCTAGGATAAATAAGGGGCTTTAATAATTTAATTCATGTGCATGTTTACTTCCTTATTGGTTAAAACTTGGTTTATAATAAATGGATAATTTTGCTGTTTATTAAAGAAACCAGGCTGGTGTGCTTTATTCTGGGGAAAATTAGAGTGCATGATTGACTGTTTCGGTAAGTGGGAAAATTTATTGATATGCTGTGACCTGTGGAGAAGTGGTACTGAATTAACAGTGTACTGGTCCCACCTCGGTCATAATAATATAGTCAGGCTATTCATCGTGGGGTCAATGTAGCTAAGTCTCACACAATTTGCAGTTTCCAGCAGGGTTGTTGTATGCTGATCAGGTCTAGGAATTCTAGCCAATTCTTCTCTTACCTAACCCAGAACACTGAGGCTATCTGAGAAACGCTAGTGTTGTCTTGGCTGAGAAGAGCCAACTCAGTACAGGCCAGGAAGCAAACCTGGGGACTTTATGGTCTACATATGACTCGATGGATTACCTCGCTGACCTGTCATGACAGCAACTGAAAATATATTCACTCACTCTCAACTGGAGACTCCATTTATGTGACATTATGAGTTTCCAATATGTCATTTTTTGACAAATAAATTAAGTTAGTTCCTCCACTTTTCTTTTCATTAACAATATTTTGAATTGGAAGTCAGAATTTTCCATTCAATCAACTCCTGATAACTCAGTTTTTGCATTACAAAACTGAATTATATAATAACTTATTATGCAATGCAAATATAGCACATCATGAAAACGTGCGAGGTCAAAGGATGATTTTTTTTAATCCACCAGCTGGAAACTTGAATATTAAACTGGTGGAGATGAACCACTCAAACCCTGCAAGCTTTGAACTCGGCTGACTGTACTTAATTACTTAAGCCTGACGGGAGAACTATTGTGGGAAGGGAACTTTCCAGAAAGGACAGAAACCTCCTTCAGATTTATGGTTGTCATGAGACTGCTCCTCTGGAAAAAATTTAGTTTCAATTTGAACTGTTTAAAAAAAGCCAGTTGGTGTTTGGCCAAAAAACAGAAGTTGTTTGCTTATTGACCTACCAGGAGACTACCAGCCCATCTTTCTCTTGAAAAGGAATCCTGCATCAAGAATGTTCCTATTTCCTCCTGTAGTTGAAGAAAGCCTGCATGATTAAAGAACTTGCATGTCAAATGTGTGGAACTGGAACCTTTGTTGCTGCATTACTGCTTTAAAACCTGACTAAAGCCTTCTATAGCTGCATCTTTTTGGAAAGAACAGACAGAAACCTCCTTCAGATATACAGTAGAGAACTTTTTGGAAAGAGCAGACCGAGATCGCCCTCAAAGGGATTCAAAGGATTGCTGTCTCCCGGCAAACCACTGAATCAGTATTCACCTTGACAAACTGGAAGCCGCAGAATCACTGAATCAGCATCCACATCTTCAAGCCGCAAGACTAAGGACCACTGAATTAAGCCTGAAGCCAGCCAAGTCACCAACCTCCGCAGACGGTACACTTTAATTTCTGTGGACTCTAATTTGACCAATCTATCCTTATCCACTCTGTAACCTATTTGCGTGTGTCTGTCTTTTTTTTCTATTCATTCAGGGATGTGGGCGCCACTGGCTAAGCCAGCATTTATTGCCCATCCCTAATTGCCCTTGAGAAGGTGGTGGTGAGCTGCCTTCTTGAACCGCTGCAGTACATTTGGGGTAGGTATACCCACAGTGCTGTTAGGAAGGGAGTTCCAGGATTTTGACCCAGCGACAGTGAAGAAACGGCGATATAGTTCCAAGTCAGGATGGTGTGCGACTTGGATGGGAACTTGCAGGTGGTGGTGTTCCCATGTATTTGCTGCCCTTGTCCTTCTAGTTGGTTGATTTCGCGGGTTTGGAAGGTGCTGTCTAAGGAGCTTTGGTGCATTGCTGCAGTGCATCTTGTAGATGGTACACACTGCTGCTACAGTGCGTCAGTGGTGGAGGGAGTGAATGTTTGTAGATGGGGTGCCAATCAAGCGGGCTGCTTTGTCCTGGATGGTGTCGAGCTTCTTGAGTGTTGTTGGAGCTGCACCCATCCAGACAAGTGGACAGTATTCCATCACACTCCTGACTTGTGCCTTGAAGATGGTGGACAGGCTTTGGGGTGTCAGGAGGTGAGTTACTCGCCACAGGACTCCTTGCCTCTGACCTGCTCTTGTAGCCAAGGTATTTATATGGCTACTCCAGTTCAGTTTCTGGTCAATGGTAGTCCCTAGGATGTTGATAGTGGGGGATTCAGCGATGGTAATGCCGTTGAATGTCCAGGGGAGATGGTTAGATTCTCTCTTGTTGGAGATGGTCGTTGCCTGGCACTTGTGTGGCGCGAATGTTACTTGCCACTTATCAGCCCAAGCCTGGATATTGTCCAGGTCATGCTGCATTTCTACACGGACTGCTTCAGTATCTGAGAAGTCACGAATGGTGCTGAACATTGTGCAATCATCAGCGAACATCCCCACTTCTGACCTTATGATTGATGGTAGGCCATTGATGAAGCAGCTGAAGATGGTTGGGCCTAGGACACTACCCTGAGGAACTCCTGCAGTGATGTCCTGGAGCTCAGATGATTGACCTCCAACAACCACAACCATCTTCCTTTGTGCTAGGTATGACTCCAGCCAGCAAAGGGTTTTCCCCGATTCCCAATGACCTCAGTTTTGCTAGGGCTCCTTGATGCCATACTCGGTCAAATACTGCCGTGATGTCAAGGGCAGTCACTCTCACCTCACCTCTCGAGTTCAGCTCTTTTGTCCATGTTTGAACCAAGGCTGTAATGAGGTCAGGAGCTGAGTGGCCCTGGCAGAACCCAAACTGAGCGTCACTGAGCAGGTTATTGCTAAGTGCCGCTTGATGGCACTGTTGATGACACATTCCATCACTTTACTGATGATTGAGAGTAGGCTGATGGGGCGGTAATTGGACGGGTTGGACTTGTCCTGCTTTTAGTGGACAAGACATACCTGTACATTCCACATTGCAGGGTAGATGCCAGTGTTGTAGCTGTACTGGGACAACTTGGCTAGGGGAGCGGCAAGTTCTGGAGCACAGGTCTTCAGTACTATTGTCGGAATATTGTCAGGGCCCATAGCTTTTGCAGTATCCAGTACCTTGAATCGTTTCTTGATATCACGCGGAGTGTTTCGAATTGGCTGAAGTCTGGCATCTGTAATGCTGGGGACTTCAGGATGAGGCCGAGATGGATCATCAACTCGGCACTTCTGGCTGAAGATTGTTGCAAATGCTTCTGCCTTATCTTTCGCACTGATGTGCTGGGCTCCCCCATCATTGAGGATGGGGATATTTGTGGAACCACTTCCTCCAGTTAGTTGTTTAATTGTCCACCACCATTCACGGCTGGATGTAGCAGGACTGCGGAGCTTACATCTGATCCGTTGGTTTGGGATCGCTTAGCTCTGTCTATCGCATGCTGCTTACGCAGTTTGGCATGCAGATAGACCTGTGTTGTAGCTTCACCATGTTGACACCTCATTTTGAGGTATGTCTGGTGCTGCTCCTGGCATGCCCTCCTGCACTCTTCATTGAACCAGGGTTGGTCTCCTGGCTTGATGGTAATGATAGAGTGGGGGATACGCCAGGCCATGAGGTTACAGATTGTGGTTGAGTACAATTCTGCTGCTGCTGATGGCCCACAGCGCCTCATGGATGCCCAGTTTTGCATTGCTAGATCTGTTCAAAATCTATCCATTTAGCACGGTGATAGTGCCACACAACACGATGGAGGGTATCCTCAATGCGAAGGCGGGACTTCATCTCCACAAGGACTGTGCGGTGGTCACTCCTACCAATACAGTCATGGACAGAAGCATCTGCGGCAGGCAGATTGGTGAGGACGAGGTCAAGTATGTTTCTCCCTCGTGTTGGTTCCCTCACCACCTGCCGCAGACCCAGTCTAGCAGCTATGTCCTTTAGGGCCCGGCCAGCTCGGTCAGTAGTGGTGCTACCGAGCCACTCTTGGTGATGGACATTGAAGTCCCCCACCCAGAGTACATTTTGTGCCCTTGCCACCCTCAGTGCTTCCTCCAAGTGGTGTTCAACATGGTGGAGTACTGAGTCATCAGCTGAGGGAGGGCGGTAGGTGGTAATCAGTAGGAGGTTACCTTGCCCATGTTTGACCTGATGCCATGAGACTTCATGGGGTCTGGAGTCGATGTTGAGGACTCCCAGGGCAACTCCCTCCCTACTGTATCCCACTGTGCCACCACCTCTTTTGGGTCTGTCCTGCCGGTGGGACAGGACATACCTGGGGATGGTGATGGCAGTGTCTGGGACATTGTCTGTAAGGTATGATTCCGTGAGCATGACTATATCAGGCTGCTGCTTGACTAGTCTGTGGGACAGCTCTCCCAACTTTGGCACAAGCCCCCAGATGTTATTAAGGAGGACTTTGCAGGGTCGACAGGGCTGGGTTTGCCATTGTCGTTTCCGGTGCCTCGGCCGATGCAGAGTGGTCCGTCCGGTTTTATTCCTTTTTATTGACTTCGTAGCGGTTAGGTACAACTGAGTGGCTTGCTGGGCCATTTCAGAGGGCATGTATGAGTTAACCATATTGCTGTGGGTCTGGAGTCACATGTAGGCCAGACCAGTTAAGGACAGCAGATTTGCTTCCCTAAAGGACATTAGTGAACCAGATGGGTTTTTACAACAATCGACAATGGTTTCATGGCCATCATTAGACTCGCTTTTAATTCCAGATTTATTAATTAAATTCAAATTCTACCTTCTGCTGTGGTGGGATTCGAACACATGTCCCTACAGAAATACCCTGGGTCTCTGGGTTACTAGTCCAGTGATAATACCACTACGCCACTGCCTACCCCTCTGTGTGAGTGTCTGTGTGTGAGAGAGTTGGAGCATATTTTATTTTTTACTTAGATCGATTTAAGTACAATAAAGTTAACCTCTTTCTTTGTTAAACTCAAGAAAACCTGTCCGATTGGCTCTTTTATGATTATGACACGTATACAGTTCAACACTCACTGAATTGGTCCACCTATGAAAACTACAGAGAGGTGAACCTCTTCAAGGAGTTCAAAAACTCATTTCCCCTTTCCATTAAAACTCACGTGGATGAACAAAAGGTTCCAAGAGCCAGGCAGGCAGCAACCCTGGCTGATAATTATCAGCCTGTCCATAAGTCCATGCCCCAAGGGAAACCCCTCTTCACCTCCAAAAAGCTGAAAAGGATAGAAGATAGGAGGGTGATGGAAGGATGAGCAGAAGGGAAAGCTGGAAATACAGGTGGCCCTCCTCAGCCCAAAAAGGAAGGTTCTGAGAACAGGAGTGATGCCTAAAAGCATGTATCTTTCCAATGCAACAAGGCAGGTTACCTTGAATCTGACTGCTGAAAGTTACGGGGAAAACCCATCGGATAAGACAGGGTACACCAGACCAGTGCAGGAAAAGGGGCCCTGATGAAAAGCACAGCAGACTAGACTGTGGCTCTAACTGTGGCAGTAAAGTCCCTGTAAAAGTACCACCGCTGTGAGTGAGAAACTTTAACAAAATCCATGAGAGCTACAATGATTTTGTGTGCTAAGGAAAAGTGACCCCATATGTCTCAAGTGAGGCAAGTAAGCTCATAGTCATTCATAGGGATAGAGGAGCCACCTAATCCCTTCTCCTGCGAAATTGCATGACATTCCCCCCCAGAGAGTGCACTGAATGCTGGAATATTAGTCAGCAGTATCGGGGGAAAGTATATGCCCATACCTTTATATTGAGTGCACCTGGAGTGTTTATTTCAGGACCGGTAACCATGAGGATTGTCCCTCGCTTACCTGTGGACAGCGTCAACCAGCTCCTTGGTAATGACCTGGCGGCAGCAAAGGTGGTATCTTCCCCAGTGGTGTAAGAGAGGCCAAAAGAGGTCAAGGAGACAGAGCAGTTACAGAAGGTCACTGGCATTTTCCCTGACCATGTGGTGACCTGGTCCATAGCCAAACAAGGTCCATCAGAGACGACTAAACTGGCACTGCAGACGGATGATCCTACTGTCTGGTTATCTGAAACCTTCTTTGGGAATTTAGAGGAACTAAAGGAAATGTTAAGCAGGTCTTCCTTGGTTGAGGCTCAGCAAGCTGGTCCAATGTTAAAAAAAGTTAGCACAGACTGTCCAAACTGAAGCTGAAGCAGAGGGAGTTCCAGTGTGCTACTATTTAAAGAATGAGGTGCTGATGAGGAAGTGGAAATCTCCTCACAGACCTGCGGATGAAGAATAGACAGTGGTCCACTTGGTCGTGGTGCGGCTGAGGTACTGTAGGGAAATACTGAGGATAGCCCACTAAATTCCAATGGCTGGACATGTAAGCAACCAAAAAGCCCAATTCCGCACAAGACAGCATTTTACTGGTCACAACTCCACAAGGATGTGGTGGAGTCCTGTAAAATTTGCTACACGTACCAGGTTGTGGAGAAGCCCCAACCTGAAATAAAACCTGCATCCCTAATTCCCATACTTGCCTTTGGGGAACCATTCAGCAGAGTGCTGGTGGATTGTGTGGGGACCCTGCCGAAAACAAAAGGATAAAACAAAACCAGTATTTTCTCACCATTATGGATGTGATCACCTGATTTCCAGAGGCTATTCCCCCAAGAACTATCTCTGCCAAGGTAGTGGTGGAGGGGCGAACCCAATTCTTCACCCGATATGGGCGGCCTGCTGAGATTCAGTCGGATCAGGGCACAAGTCTTTGTTTCAAAAGGTCATGGGTAATCTAGGCATAACCCAGCTAAAGTCACAGAGTCATACAACACAGAAATGGACCCTTGGGCCTATCGTGTCCATGCTGGCCATTAAACACCTGTCTATTCTAAATGCCATTTTCCAGCACTTGGCCCATGGCCTTGTATGCTATGGTATTTCAAGTGCTCAACTAAGTACTTCTTAAATGTTGTGATGGTTCCTGCCTCTACCATCCCTTCAGGCAGTGTGTTCCAGATTCCAACCATCCTCTGGGTGAAAACATTTTTCCTCAAATCCCCTCTAAATCTCCTAGCCCTTACCGTAAATCTATGCTCCCTGGTTATTGACCCTTCCGCTAAGGGAAAAAGTTTCTTCCTATCTAACCTATCCATGCCCCTCATAATTTTATATACCTCAATCAGGTCCCCCCTCAGCCTTCTCTGCTCTATGGAAAACAACCCTTGCCTATCCAGTCTCTCTTTATAGCTGAAGTACTCCAGCCCAGGAAACATCCTGGGTGAATCTCCTCTGCACCCTCTCCAGTGCAATCACATCCCTCCTATAGTGTGGCGGCCAGAACTGTACACAGTACTCCAGCTGTGGCCTAACTAGCATTTCATATAGCTCCATCATAACCTCCCTGCTCTTATATGCTATGTCTCGGCTAATATACCTTCCTATCCACCTTATCTAACTGTGCCACCGCCTTCAGTGATCTACGGTCAAGTACACCAAGGTCCCTCTGACCCTCTGTACTTCCTAGGGTCCTACCATCCATTGTATATTCCCTTGCCTTGTTAGTCCTCTCAAAATGCATCAACTCACACTTCTCAGGATTAAATTCCATTTGCCACTGCTCTGCCCATCTTATCAGCCCATCTATATTGTCCTGTAACCTAAGGCTTTCCTCCTCACTATTTACGACACCACCAATTTTTGTGTCATCTGTGAACTTACTGATCATACCTCTTATATTCACGTCTAAGTAATTAATGTACACTATAAACAGCAAGGGTCCCAGCACCGATCCCTGTGGTACACCACTGGTCACAGGCTTCCAATCGCAAAAACAACCCTCGACCATCACCCTCTGCCTCTTGCCAATAAGCCAATTTTGTATCCAATCCTCAGCCCACCATCCAGTCACAAGATGCTTTGGAATGGTATCACCAGACCCTAAAGATAATGATCGGGGCATACTGCTACGAATACCCCCATGGCTAGGACAAAGGGCTGTGATTTATTCTGTTTGCTGCCAGGGACTCACCAAATGAGTCCACTGGCTTTAGTTCCTTTGAATTAGTTTATGGATACAAGATGAGAGGTCCCCTTAAACTAATCAAGGAGAATTAAACTGTCCGGTTAGCTAACAGTGAAATGTTAGGGAGGTTAGACACCATACTCTCCTACCTAAATGCAGGACAAAGAGGAGACCTAACAAGGCTGCTCACAGCATTTAAACAGACCTGCAGGGACAAACCAAGGTGCACAACATTAGCTCTACATGATGCAGATGTGGGAGACACCCCTCCAATAAAACAAAATCCCTATCACCTCGGTCCTGGAACCATCCTCTTTCCTGACTGCCTGACAGATCTGTGCTTGTTTGTCCCCTTTCCGACTCCAACCTCAGAACAAATCGTTTTTATGCACGCCACTCCCACCACTGATTGAACTCACATTACTCTCAACAATCTTGCTCCTGGGGCCACATTCAAGATCTTCCTTTTGGCTAAATGTTCCACCGATTGTAATATTACAGGCCTAAGGTACCAGGTTAAATTCACCATCTACTATACCTAGTTAACTGAGGCAGCAATTAGAGAACAAATAACCTCAGCTCTCGAGCATGGAAGAGACACCATCATCTCTATTTCTCTTTTCTGGTCATTATTCACTAACTACTTTTAGAAAGTGAATGTTTGTCTGTAATAAGATTACTGATATCGATAATCAGATTGCAATTGGCTTTGATATTCTCCAGTCAAATAATCTGCCAGGACTCTCCATTTGAGTTTTCATTTCAAGTAAGGGAAGGTATGGAGCAGAAAGGTGAAGAGAGAAAAATAAATTAGACAAATACTTTCGACTAAGTACCCTTGCAGCTGGTTGCTATTAGCCTGAACTGGTGTTAAACATCCAGGCTCCTGAGGTGCAAACATAATTTTCAACCTACTGAGTCAGACAGCCCACTAAAAACTGCTGTTAATTTTATTTGTCTTACAAATTTGGAATCATCACTCGAAGTAGGTTGTTGCAGCTTGAATATAAAGAATATGCAAGAAAAATATTAGCAAATGATCTGCACATTAAAAATATTTTTGCGCTATATTGGAACATTGCTTTTTAGCACAGCACTGTGAAGAAGGATCTGAATAAAGATTTTTGTAGGCAGTTTTAAAAGTCTAGATATGGCCTTGATGCACACTATGAGCTGGATTTTGTTCTCCCCCAGGCATTTGTTCCCTGGCAGGTGGGCTCCTGAAGATGGCTCTGGATGAGGCCTGCCACAGACCTAGATGACAGCAGGGCCCGGCCCGATCCTCCCGGCGGCGATGAGGCTTCTTGGCAGCACCTGCGCCACTGGGCGACCTGACCACAATTTAAATATTCCAACGAATAAAATGAATACATTTAAATAGACTTACCTACGATCTTGAGAGCCCCGCCGCGATCTTTGGCGTGGCGGCCAGCACTCACACGCCTTCAAATCCCCGTCCGGGGAAAAATGGCACCACGCTCGTGGGGGTGGGGGGGGGGGTGGGGTGGGGAGGGAGGAGGTAAAGATTTTCAGTGTAATGGGGGGGGTGGGGACATGGTCAATTAAATGTAATGAGTGTATGGGATGTTGACAAGGATTGACCTTTAAACTTTGTGCAGTTGTGGGCAGGCGGGGGGAGGTCAGCCGTAAAAAGGTAAGTGTTGGTGGGGGGGGGGGGGGGGGGCCGGGCAAATAGTTACTGTAGTTGTTATGGGGGTGTGGGAAAGGGGCGTTAAATTTATTTAATTTTGGGGTATTACTTCTTTAAAAATTTAAATGCACCGGGCAAGGCTGGCTGCCCTTTAAAAATTACACCAGCGCCTGCGCACAGGCCGTTGATGCCATTGCTCGCGATGGATAGCCTGCTCCCTCCATGTGAATGGGGAGTCGGGTGGGGCGGGCCAGTCCAGCCATTTAAATGAGCTGCCACGTGGGTGATTGCAGCGGCTCTTTGGTGTGTGGCCCGCGCAGGTGGGCTGCCATTTTTTGAGCTCACCGCTGATGACACTGGGAGTATCTGCCTATGGACAATTAAAAAAACAGTATTAAAACAGCTCCACAACTGCAGCATTTGTGATGGAAGTATTTCCACGGCTGACTGTCAGCCATGCCTCAGTTGGGAGCACTCTTGCCTCTAAGAGTCAGACGGTTCCGGGTTGAAGTCCAATCCAGGACTTAAGCACAAAAATTAAGGCTGAAACTTCAGAGCAATGCTGAGGGAGTGCTGCACTGCTGGAGGCGCCGTCTTTCAGATGAGACATTAAAACCGAGACCCCGTCTTCCCTCTCAGATGGGCATACAAAATCCCATAGTACTGTTTCAAAGAAGGGTCGTAGTCAATATTCATCCCTCAACCATCATTACAAAAACAGATTTTCTGGTCATTATCATATTTCTTATTGCCGGAGCTTGCTATGTGCAAATTAGCTGCCGTGTTTCCCACATTACAATAGTGACTATACGCCAAAAGGACTTCACTGGCTGTAAAGTGCTTTGAGATGTCCAGTGGTCGTGAAAAGCCCTATATAAATGGAAGTCTTTCTTTCCTTCATTTCAATTGCAGAGGAACAAGTCATCAGACTAATGAAAAAAACAAGAAAATCTAAAACATGCACAACAAAACAGACTGAATCCATCAGAACAGTCCCCCAAAAACACACTTCTTTACTTCTCCTCAATCAGTAACCTCATGGCCTGGCATATTCCCTCACTATACCCTGAGGCACAGTGTGGCTTTCGTGCAGAGAGATCGACTATTGACATGCTGTTCTCCCTTCGTCAGATACAGGAGAAATGCCGTGAACAACAGATGCCCCTCTACATTGCTTTCATTGATCTCACCAAAGCCTTTGACCTCGTCAGCAGACGTGGTCTCTTCAGACTACTAGAAAAGATCGGATGTCCACCAAAGCTACTAAGTATCATCACCTCATTCCATGACAATATGAAAGGCACAATTCAACATGGTGGCTCCTCATCAGAGCCCTTTCCTATCCTGAGTGGTGTGAAACAGGGCTGTGTTCTTGCACCCACACTTTTTGGGATTTTCTTCTCCCTGCTGCTTTCACATGCGTTCAAATCCTCTGAAGAAGGAATTTTCCTCCACACAAGATCAGGGGGCAGGTTGTTCAACCTTGCCCGTCTAAGAGCGAAGTCCAAAGTACGGAAAGTCCTCATCAGAGAACTCCTCTTTGCTGACGATGCTGCTTTAACATCTCACACTGAAGAATGCCTGCAGAGTCTCATCGACAGGTTTGCGTCTGCCTGCAATGAATTTGGCCTAACCATCAGCCTCAAGAAAACGAACATCATGGGGCAGGATGTCAGAAATGCTCCATCCATCAATATTGGCGACCACGCTCTGGAAGTGGTTCAAGAGTTCACCTACCTAGGCTCAACTATCACCAGTAACCTGTCTCTAGATGCAGAAATCAACAAGCGCATGGGTAAGGCTTCCACTGCTATGTCCAGACTGGCCAAGAGAGTGTGGGAAAATGGCGCACTGACACGGAACACAAAAGTCCGAGTGTATCAGGCCTGTGTCCTCAGTACCTTGCTCTACGGCAGCGAGGCCTGGACAACGTATGCCAGCCAAGAGCGACGTCTCAATTCATTCCATCTTCGCTGCCTTCGGAGAATACTTGGCATCAGGTGGCAGGACTATATCTCCAACACAGAAGTCCTTGAAGCGGCCAACACCCCCAGCTTATACACACTACTGAGTCAGCGGCGCTTGAGATGGCTTGGCCATGTGAGCCGCATGGAAGATGGCAGGATCCCCAAAGACACATTGTACAGCGAGCTCGCCACTGGTATCAGACCCACCGGCCGTCCATGTCTCCGTTATAAAGACATCTGCAAACGCGACATGAAATCGTGTGACATTGATCACAAGTCGTGGGAGTCAGTTGCCAGCATTCGCCAGAGCTGGCGGGCAGCCATAAAGACAGGGCTAAATTGTGGCGAGTCGAAGAGACTTAGTAGTTGGCAGGAAAAAAGACAGAGGCGCAAGGGGAGAGCCAACTGTGCAACAGCCCCAACAAACAAATTTCTCTGCAGCACCTGTGGAAGAGCCTGTCACTCCAGAATTGGCCTTTATAGCCACTCCAGGCGCTGCTTCACAAACCACTGACCACCTCCAGGCGCGTATCCATTGTCTCTCGAGATAAGGAGGCCCAAAAGAAAAGAAAAAAAGAAAGAATACCATTACCATCAAGCTGGGGAACCAACCCTGGTTCAATGAAGAGTGCAGGAGAGCATGCCAGGGGCAGCACCAGGTATACCTCAAAAGAGATGTCAGCCTGGTGAAACTACAACAGAGGTCTACTTGCATGCCAAACAGCAGAAGAAGCATGCAGTAAACAGAGCTAAGTGATCCCACAACCAACGGATCAGATCTAAACGCTGCAGTCCTGCCACATCGAGTTGTGAAAGGTGGTGGACAATTAAATAACTGACAGGAGGAGGAAGAGGCTCCACAAATATCCCCATCCTCAATGATGGGGTAGCCCAGCACATCAGTGCAAAAGATAAGACTGAAGCATTTGCATCCATCTTCAGCCAGAAGTGCCGAGTGGATGATCCATCTTGGCCTACCAAGCAGCACTTGCTCAGCAATAACCTGCGCACTGATGCTCAGTTTGGGTTCCGCGAGGGCCACTCAGCTCCTGACCTCATTACCGCCTTAGTCCAAACATCGACAAAAGGGCTGAATTCAAGACGTGAGGTGAGAGTGGCTCCCTTGACATCAAGGCAACATTTGACCAAGTATGGCATCAAGGAGCCCCAGCAAAAATGGAGTCAATGGGAATCAGAGGGAAAACTCTCCGCTGGTTGGAGTTATACCAAGCACAAAGGAAGATGGCTGCGGTTGTTGGAGGTCAATCATCTCAGTCCCAGGACATCACTGCAGGAGTTCCTCAGGGTGTTGTCCTAGGCCCATCCAACTTTAGCTGCTTCATCAATGATCTTCCTTCAATCATAAGGTCAAAAGTGGGGATGTTCGCTGATGATTGCACAATGTTCAGAACCATTTGCGACTCCTCAGATACTGAAGCAGCCCATGTCCAGATGCAGCAAGACCTGGACAACATCCAGGCTTGGGCTGATTACTGGCAAATAACATGTGCGCCACACAAGTACCAGACAATGATCATCTCCAACATGAGAGAATCTAATCATCTCCCCTTAATGTTCAATGGCATTACGATCAGTGAATCCCCCCACTATCAACGTCCTGGTGGGCTACCATTGACCAGAAACAGAACTGGACCAGCCACATAAATGCTGTGGCTACAAGAGCAGATCAGAGGCTGGAAGTTCTGCGGCAAGTAACTCACCTCCTGTCTCCCCAATGCCTGACCACCATCTACAAGGCACAAGTCAGGAGTGTGACAGAATACTCTCCACTTGCCTGGATGGGTGCAGCTCCAACAACACTCAAGAAGCTTGACACCATCCAGGACCCCATCCACCACCTTCAACATTCACTCTCTCCACCACCGACGCACAGTGGCAGCAGTGTGTACCATCTACAAGATGCACTGCAGCAACGCACCAAGGCTCCTTAGAAAGCACCTTCCAAACCCACGACCTCTACCACCTAGAAGGACAAGGGCAGCAGGTGCATGGGAACACCATAACCTGTAAGTTCCCCTCCAAGCCACATATCATCCTAACTTGGAACTATATTGTCATTCCTTCACTTACTGGGTCAAAATCCTTGAACTCCCTTCCTAACAGCACTGTTGGTAACCTACACCACCAGCTCACCATCACCTTCTCAAGGGCAATTAGGGATGGGCAATAAACACTGGCCTAGCCTGCGATGTCCATATCCCACAAACAAGTATAAAAATGTGGGAAACTATATACATGAATCTGACATTTTATGCTCAAAAGGTCAGAAGCCTTCCTATAAAACTCTCACCAATTTGCAATTAAAGATCACAGTTCTTTTGTTCCCCTACTTACAGGGACAAAGAGTGAAAAAGTAGTATTTCATTAATCTTCCAATTACTTATTTTGAGGAAATCCCACAGCAGTTCTAACAACAGACTTAAACAAACACAGCTAACATTTAAGTATGGGATTTCCAAACTAAAACATTTTAACATGTTAAAAAAAGTTGAAGTAAAAGCACCTGTTTCTTTATGACAACTCGTTTAATAAAGCTCCCAGAAAATCATTGCTGCAATTTTTTTCATAGAATTTGTTGCAGTTTGCTTTGGGATCCAACACTCCTATACATAATTGACAGGTATTTCTAATTGCATGATTGAGTTGAGATTCAGTATTCCCCCCCCATATTTTGGAACTTGTCTCATTTGAGGAAACTAGAAAGGGGAGTTAATGAATAGAGGGAAGGGAGGTATGGAAGGAGGGAGTGAGGTTGGCATGGAGAGAGGGAAGAAGGGAGGGAGGAAGAAATTATGAAGGGAGGGAGGGAGGGAGAAGGGCAGAAAGGAGGGAGGAAGGAAGGAAGGGAGGGAGGAAAAGAAGGGAAGGGAGGAAAGGAAGAGGGAAAGAAAGGGAAAAGAGGGGGAAAGGACGGAAGGTGGGATGAAGGAAGGGTGAGAGGGAGAGGGAGGGAGGCAGGAAGGAAGGGGGAGGGAGGAAGGAAGGGAGGGAGGAAGGAAGGGAGGGAGGAAGGAAGGGAGGGAGGAAGGAAGGGAGGGGGGAGGAAGGGAGGGGGGAGGAAGGGAGGGGGGAGGAAGGGAGGGGGGAGGAAGGGAGGGGGGAGGAAGGGAGGGGGGAGGAAGGGAGGGGGGAGGAAGGGAGGGGGGAGGAAGGGAAGGGGGAGGAAGGGAAGGGGGAGGAAGGGAAGGGGGAGGAAGGGAGGGGGGAAGGAAGGGAAGGGGGAGGAAGGGAGGGGGAAGGAAGGGAGGGGGGAGGAAGGGAGGGGGGAGGAAGGGAGGGGGGAGGAAGGGAGGGGGGAGGAAGGGAGGGGGAGAAGGAGGGGGAGGAAGGGAGGGGGAGGAAGGGAGGGGGGAGGGAGGAAGGGAGGGGGGAGGGAGGAAGGAAGGGGGAGGGAGGAAGGAAGGGGGAGGGAGGAAGGAAGGGGGAGGGAGGGAGGGAGGAAGGGGGAGGGAGGAAGGAAGGAAGGGGGAGGGAGGAAGGAAGGGGGAGGGAGGGAGGGAGGGAGGGGGGAAGGGGGAAGGAAGGAAGGAAGGAGAGGGAGGGTGGAAGGGAGGGGGAGGGAGGAAGGAAGGAGGGGAGGGAGGAAGGAAGGGGGAGGGAGGAAGGAAGGGGGAGGGAGGAAGGAAGGGGGAGGGAGGAAGGAAGGGGGAGGGAGGAAGGAAGGGGGAGGGAGGAAGGAAGGGGGAGGGAGGAAGGAAGGGGGAGGGAGGAAGGGGGAGGGAGGGAGGGAGGGGAAGGGAGGGAGGGAGGGGGGAAGGGGAAGGGAGGGAGGAAGGAAGGGGGAGGGAGGAAGGGGAAGGGAGGAAGGGGAAGGGAGGAAGGGAGAGGGAGGAAGGGGAAGGGAGGAAGGGGAAGGGAGGAAGGGGAAGGGAGGAAGGGGAAGGGAGGAAGGGGAAGGGAGAGGGAGGAAGGAAGGAAGGGGGAGGGAGGAAGGACGGAAGGGGGAGGGAGGAAGGAAGGAAGGGGGAGGGAGGAAGGAAGGAAGGGGAGGGAGGAAGGAAGGAAGGGGGAGGGAGGGAGGAAGGAAGGAAGGGGGAGGGAGGGAGAAAGGAAGGGGGAGGGAGGGAGAAAGGAAGGGGAGGGAGGGAGAAAGGAAGGGGGAGGGAGGGAGAAAGGAAGGGGGAGGGAGGGAGAAAGGAAGGGGGAGGGAGGGAGGAAGGAAGGGGGAGGGAGGGAGGGAGGAAGGGGGAGGGAGGGAGGAAGGAAGAGGGAGGGAGGGAGGGAGGAAGAGGGAGGGAGGGAGGGAGGAAGAGGGAGGGAGGGAGGGAGGAAGAGGGAGGAGGGAGGGAGGAAGAGGGAGGGAGGGAGGAAGAGGGAGGGAGGGAGGAAGAGGGAGGGAGGGAGGGAGGAAGAGGGAGGGAGGGAGGGAGGAAGAGGGAGGGAGGGAGGGAGGAAGAGGGAGGAGGAAGAGAGGGAGGGAGGAAGGAAGAGGGAGGAGGGAGGGAGGAAGAGGGAGGGAGGGAGGGAGGGAGGGAGGGAGGAAGAGGGAGGGAGGGAGGGAGGAAGAGGAGGGAGGAAGAGGGAGGGAGGGAGGAGGGAGGGAGGGAGGGAGGAAGAGGAGGGAGGAGGAGAAGAGGGAGGGAGGAAGAGGGAGGAAGAGGGAGGGAGGGAGGGAGGGAGGGAGGAAGAGGGAGGGAGGGAGGGAGGAAGGAAGAGGGAGGGAGGGAGGAAGGAAGAGGGAGGAAGGAAGGGGGAGGGAGGAAGGAAGGGGGAGGGAGGGAGGGAGGGAGGAAAGAAGGAAGGGGGGGGGAGGGAGGGAGGAGGAAGGGGGAGGGAGGGAGTAAGGAAGGGGAGGGAGGGAGGGAGGAAGGAAGGGGGAGGGAGGGAGGAAGGAAGGGGGAGGGAGGGAGGGAGGAAGGAAGGGGGAGGGAGGGAGGAAGGAAGGGGGAGGGAGGGAGGAAGGAAGGGGGAGGGAGGAGGAAGGAAGGGGGAGGGAGGGAGGAAGGAAGGGGAGGGAGGAAGGGGAAGGGAGGAAGGGGAAGGGAGGAAGGGGAAGGAGGAAGGGGAGGGAGGAAGGGGAAGGGAGAGGGAGGAAGGGAGAGGGAGGAAGGACGGAAGGGGAGGGAGGAAGGAAGGAAGGGGGAGGGAGGAAGGAAGGAAGGGGGAGGGAGGAAGGAAGGAAGGGGGAGGGAGGGAGGAAGGAAGGGGGAGGGAGGAGGAAGGAAGGGGGAGGGAGGGAGGAAGGAAGGGGGAGGGA